>NW_026557926.1:0-55761 GCF_026930045.1 Uloborus diversus | reverse complement strand
AATATCCATGAATTCGTAGGTGCAAGATTTGTAGAACAAACGGACATTATCTTGTGATTTGACCAAAGAATCTCGTCTTACTAGTAACGTTCTACAAAAATATTCACGTAAACCTTAATTAAACAAGTAACTTCACGAACATTTTCACAAGAAACGTGCTGAACTAAAGTATATAACAGCTAAAGAACTAACAATATTTTTTTTCTGAAAAATCAGTTTAAAAAAACAGGAACAATTCAAGATACATAAGTAAACTACAAAGAAGAAAATAACTTACTCATCTTGAATTTTAACTTTCATAACACTTCGAAAATAACTCGCATGAACAAGATCATAGGAACAGTACGCAGCGACAACTGATGCAACACAACGAGGAGTGCCGAAAAGCGTTGCCAGAGACTGGATTTGCATAATCTTTCGCTGCTGAGTTGTTTAGAGGCAGTGAAAATGAATTAGCCAAATTAACTTTTCATGAAAAGTAAGATTTAGTTTCCTGGGAAACATGAATAACGTAGTTTGCTTCCCATATGAACCTAACTATTTTTTCATTTAGTTCTTTCACTAAAATATACTCACAAAGAAAAAAGAAAAGATGACATATTATGTGCGAGTATTTGGTTGGAGGGGGGAGGGGGTTACATTAAACCCTTGCCTGTACATAAAATACCATGCAAGGCTTAGTAATATACCCTAAATCCGTGTCTTCTAGGGAGAAATTGACTTCCAATTCCCCACTTTGCTGCGCCCCTGAACAGAAACTAATAATTTGAAATGCTGATGTGTTTTTCTGACAGTGCGAGAGTAACGATTAAGACAAAACTGAAACCGCTTAATTTTTGAAATCACGGGCACGGGGATCAGGGACGGACCATGAACCTAAAAGAGTGTCAACCTTGACTTGCTGAAAGGGCGCATGAGGACTCTTGGGGCGTGGCCCGCCAATCCCCTCCTGCCCGCCAAAACAAAAATCCTTTAAATGAGCAGTAGAAACTCCGTCTTCTAAGCCGGGGGTCATGGGTTCGATACTCGCCTGTTGCCTGGGGATTATTCCCTTTGTATTGTAAATCTTTTCTGTGTGTGTCCGGAAGCAAGGCGCTGTGTACACAGTCCTCTGTACATGTGAAGCAGTTTAGCTTCTGTATAGTTTAAAACAATGAACAAGACAAGGTAGTTTCGACGGCTGTCACATTGAAAAGCCTACATTATGCCAACACATTCTCAAATATGTAAAAAGTTGCCGCTTTAAAGCCAAGGCGAAGACAGGACTGCAGTGTACCAGGGTTATGACTTCCAAAGACTTCGGTTTCGTACTTGTTATAGACTCATTAGTCTGGAATAGTCGATAACCGAGCTGGAGGCAGATGTCATCATTTTGAAGCTGAGAATGCCAGCAAACTGGTAGCTAAACTAAATTTAACACACTAGCGAGAGTCCGCACCAAAGGTGCGGTTCAACTCGGCATTTGATGACAAAGCTTAGGTGATAAGCGATGGCGAAAAATAAGTGGAATTATTGTAAAACAAACCCCGGAAAAAAAATAGATCGATTTCGATGATTTCAAAACTATTTTAGTGGAGAATATCCCCATGAGTCATTTAGCTTGCTCCAAATGCTTTTGAAGCTTTTATTAGGTGCTTTTGAACTTTGTACCTCTGTAGACCCTCGGAAGAGTATTAATGGCTAATAACACTGGTCAACAAGGTTTATGTTCCTCATTAAGTAAATGGTGACTTTTATATTTTAGGGGGTGCTGAAAAAGAATATGACAATAAAAATATTCCATCACCCTTAGATATTTAAAAAATCCAAAATCTTTAAAATCTCAATTTAATGACATTTATTCAATACATGTGCAATATTTTTGTCATTTACCATTTTATAAACAATTAAAAAGCCTAAAATTTACATTAAACACTATATATATATATATATATATATATATATATATATATATATATATATATATATATATATATATATATATATATATATATATATATATATATATATATATATATATATATATATATATAAAGTTGTTGAACAATGGAAGAGATTTTTGATGAAAAAAACAATTATATTTAAAAATATTTCCTAAATTTCATACATTATGTAGTTGTAAATGCCTTAACTGCGGATGCATTATCATTGACACTAACTTAAATAAGATATAAGATTCCAACTGTACTCCCGAGCTTATTAGAAGTAAATCGTCCGTGATATTCCGCTTAAATTGTACAAATATCCTAGTAGTAGCGCTTCCATGCTTGTCGCTTACAACTCCCATATTTTCAGGGGGAAAAATTCAGTGATATTGAACATCCTAATGTTTTATAACTTTTTAACATGTCTTAAATAAAATTTTTCATAATTGGGACTTTTATTATTTCCTATGAACTGTGTCACAACATTTTTAAAATCAATCCATGATGTTTATCCTAAATCATTTGAACTAGCTTCAAAATTTTGGTCCTTCATAAGCTTTCTTATGTGTGGTTCAATGAAAATACCCTCCTTAATTTTTGCATAAATGAGTGGTGGGAACTGTTCCTACAAATATTGGAATCCACACCCTTTTTAGCCATTAATTTAATGAAATTCTTCATCAGTGCCAACTTTTTGTGTAAAGGTGGGGGAATATTTTTTTAAAAAATTGATTGGAGGAACTTTTTGCATTTTTTTTTTCACCTGCAATATATTGTTTGTACTCTGGCCATTTCTTTTCTGATATAATGTTCACGTATTGCAATGCTGTTCCACTCACACAGAAAATAGCAGTATATTGTATCATCAAGTTGCAGACTGAAACCGGTAACTGCTTTAAAAAACTGGCCATATGCTTCAATTATAACGTGACTAGTCAATTTCATAAATCAATGTCTTATCAATGTATTTTCGTAGGGTTCTTTCATTATGCAAGAATAAGCTATGGGAACCGATGGAAAAGCATTTCCACGCGCCGAAAGACAACTTCAATTACCGTGATCTTGCATGAAACTGAAATGATATGGAGAGCTTAGCCCCATCTGCTTAAGATCGCATAGATAAAACTTATGAAAGTGAATTTGGTTTTTACTCTCTTCTTAAATGTTCTATCGCTGTAATGAGTAAAAAAACATGTGTCTATAGATCAAATGCATCTATAGTAAAAAAAATATAGTAAATATATATATATATATATATATATATATATATATATATATATATATATATATATATATATATATATATATATATAAATATAACATCTATAGAAAAAATATAGTAAACTTTTAACTGCTATAAGACAGCATAAAAATCCAAAATTTATAAATGAAATTTCTTAAAATTGGAGGGTGATATAAAAGTTTTGCACACATCTTCTTTTTCAGCACTTTGAAATCTATAGGAAACATCCAAAGAACATTGAGGAACAGAAAATTCGTTAAAATTTGTTTCTCAGTGTAATGCTCCCTTTCCCTCCAAATGAAAATAATAGCTGATAAACTGTTAAAAACGAAAAATAATTGGGGAGTGCTAATTCTAAAAAAATGGGATGTGATGAGGTGGTCATATTTGGATTCAGGGGATCAGTTTACATAAAAATGTAAACGAGTTGTGTCAGATGTATTTTGAAGGTATTTTTTGTCGCACAGTGTTGTTAATACGAAACCAAATATTTTATTTCCATTTTAAAATTATCTTAGAAGTTAGTACGATGAGTACATTGGAGCAGTCATAAGACGGTAAATAATGTATGACAATTGTAATGTATAACAATGGAGAAAAATGAATATTTCGTTTCGTATGATTGAAGCGTACATCAAAAGAAAAGAACTCAAGCTATAATCATTCACTTGTGTTTTCGTAAATTTTAGGGAGGAAGGGGAGTAAAATTTTCAATGTCAAAAAATTCACTTCTTTTACGATATTTTTTAAGAAAATGATTTGATATATCTTATTAAAACCTTTTGTGTATTACTATGTATGGTTTTAAAAATGTTCTATACATTTTTGTTAAAAAAATATCCACAGAAAAGGCGGTGACACAGCTTTTCCTGGAGCACCTTGGGAGAAAGATGATTTGCGGTGTTCACTGTATGTCAGCTGACATTTATCTGAAATCAAATTCTATTTGAATTTGGTTAAAGTATTAATTAAACCTATCTCCTACGTTCTCTGATCTTTTCTTTCTTTTTTTGACTTTAAAGTTTTTGGCGGCCATTTGTAGTTAAAAGTGCTCTTTTTTCACGAAACCTTCCGCTATTTTGTTAATTAAAAAACTCATTAAAAAACAAAAAAATCAAACGCAACTTAAGAAGGGGGGGGGGGGGGGTATGCAGAATGTGTCTACTAACTTTGAAATGAATCGGTCAATTGGTAATAAAATGGAAGTGAATAGACTGTGAAAAAGTGGTTTTGAGAAGTTTAACGATTTAGAAGCTAAAAAGCATCAATTTCAGCTCTGTAGAGTACATTCCCTGTAGCAGCTTCAATCTCCTCAGCTTCTTCTTTTTTCATTATTTTTTTATAGTATATTTAACTAACTCCAAGCAAGCAGCACTGACATTCTGAGCGTCTGCAGCTGTCAGAACTGCTGCATTCTTCGACAGCTGAGGAGCTACAGTTTGAAGGAGCGGATACTGAATATTGTCGTTTTTCAGCAGTTGGCACTTAGCTCTTCCCCCCAACACGTGGTATCGAACGATTCTATAACCGTATCTTGGGGATGAGGCTCCAGACCAACATTGAGAAAGGTTCCTAGTTGGCCATCGTTATCACGCTTGAAGGAGACGAATGTTCTATAATTTTCTGAAGGATCTCCTCCCGCCTTCCTTCCCGAAAAAAAGTCTGATACAAAGACAATTGTTCAACTTAAAAGTATTTTTAAATTTGCAATGTATTCCTATACGTTTCGGATTAATTTATCATTGATTTTGCAAAGGAAATCCTAAACTTTCTGTTTTTCACACTAACTTAACATTTTTTGCAATCACAGTGAACAGTTACAAGTGATATTGGAACGAAAAATTTTCATTCTATTCTGCTGAAACTTTCACAGAACTCAAGCATGTTTTTTTTTTTTTTTTTTTTTTGCACATTTTCTAATTATAAATCTCTGATCGCATTTTGTTAACTTTGCTGGTCAACAATTTCTCACCTTATTTTCGATCCAATTTTCTTCTTTAAAGCGTTTTTTTAAGTATTACACAGTAGTATGTGATAAAAACGAACTACTCTTGCAATATTTCGAACTGTTTTATTTCGAGTATAATGAAGAATTAACACATTTTCAAATTTAGTTTGTTGTTACTTTGCGAGTTCGAGCCATTTTTAAAATAATGCGTAGAATTTGTGAAGTAAACAAGCAAAAATTAATGCCAAACGATTTTTTAACTATCACCGCAATGTAAAAATAATAAAAAAAGAAGACGACAGACGACTGCTTATTTTCAAATTGTTCGGAAAATTTTTCGGTGCACGTCTTTTATGGCGTGTTCATTCTCTGTCTCCTCATTTTTGACCCATTTTAAACAGTCAATATTTTATAAAAAATACTGGGTTGATGTATTTAGAATCACGTAGAGACGGTATTAACAAGTATTGGAGTACATCAATTCCAGGTTACTTATTTTTACTACACACTTTTAAAGCGTAAGAACAAAACGATTTCAGATAACTTTGTGACCCGTGCGAAAATTTGCACTTGATAGTGGTAATTTAAAAATCTGATTTTTTTAGCAACAAATTATAAAGCTTGACCACGGAGAGATGGCTGATGACCTTGAAGCGGAAATATCACTTCTATCATTTGTAATAGGTTGTTTGTTATTATTTCGCCATAGATAGGTTCAGAGAGAACGCGCCGCGACCGACTAGGCATTTTCTTACTAATTCTACCCGATTACAAATTTTATAAATCATGTTTCCGCTTCAAATTTCCGCTTCAAAGTCATCCGCCATCTTTCCGTGGTCAATGATTAAGCTTTACAATGTGAATTTTTGAAATAAGCGAGCTTGTACAGTAAAGCAAATGTATAACAAATGACAAAAATGCAAAAAAAAAAAAAAAAAAAAGAAAAGAAAAAAGAAAAAAAAAATGAAAATTTGCTGTACTGCCCTTTACCTGTCCACGACAGAATTTATAACTTATAATTGGCATGCGAAATTTTATAAGGAAATATTGCCTTAAAATTATTTCACGGACATATTTGAAGTAATTGTTTAAGTAATGAGAAAAAAACTTGTAAAGCATTAAAAATAAGCATAAATTAGAATAGCCGTGGAAAGCTAAAGCGTAGTATCTGTTTTTTTTTTTTTTTTTTTTTTTGAGCAATCACGAATTGTTTATAATCCTCACCTGACCAGAGTTGATGTTGCTTTGATTTTTCAGATTGTCATAACGACGAGAATAAGCTAACTCGTTGCTTAAATATTTATTAATACAAATCATCGTCTCCATGGTTACAAACCTTGTGCGCTCATTCAAGGCTGAACTTAAGCACATCTTACTTTTAAAAAGAGGGGCGGGGTGTAAAATTACGTTTTTTCAGAAAAAAAAACATAAACGTAGATGAACTTAAAAACTAACACCTCATCGAAATACAAAATTTCCAGAACTGCTAAGCCATCATTAAAGTTCGATAAGAAATAAAAAATACATAATATTATACGCTATTAATAATCTTTATGATAAGTGATATCGGCCATGAAATATTTATCTTTATTTTCTCATCCTAATCACCTTTTTTTCCCTGATATGCATCATACTACCTATTCCAGAAAATTCTCCGTCATAATATGACGGGTGCAAATTTCTTGGCCATTTAAATTCCATTCTATTTGCAAAAACAAGAAACTCAACGAGGAGGGTCTTATCGCAATTTGTGATTGCAGAAAACATAAGTTGCATTCAAAACGTCAAAATTCAAATAAATGCTGGGTGCAGTTCATTTTTGTTTGAAAGATGTTCATTTTCTGCATTTTTGTCAGCTATTGTACTTCAGCTTTATTGTGCAAGCTTGCTTAGTATGTTTAATTCGGAAATAAAGCATGAAAAAAAAGTTACAATTCCAACATTTTCCTATTCTTAGCATGGAATACAAAACGCGTTTCTTTAAAATAGCTCAAAAACCTATTTCTGCAGATACTGCGCTTTATTTCCCTGGCAGTGCTAATCTCATCCCTCATACACTAAAAAAACATTTTCAAAAGCGTTACGCGTTTCGTTTGAAATGAATGTTGTGTTTGAGCAGTTTTAATTTCAAGCAAATAAGATAGTTTTAAAGCGTTTTTCCTTTTTGAACTACCTTCTTAACATCCATAATATTTTCTAGAAGATGCGACCTGTTGCATGAAATGGTTTAGGCTTTTTCGTAAATATAACACCGAATAACGTTATCCCAAACATGATGTATGATAAAATGAAATTTTCGGCCTACAGCAGCTGTGTTAATTCACGAACAGCGTTTGGTATGATAGTTTAGTTGCGCCATTTTGAATTTGAGACACAGTGGACAAGCAGCTCATTCTCCGCTGGTCCTTTTGAGATTTAATAAAACCGCTCCTTACAGATACAGATAGGAATTTATATGGGCCAGAGCGGAGCTCTTTTACCCTGTATGAGGGAAAGTCATGAAGGAGTTGATTTGAAATAGTGTGAGGGGGGGGGGGGATGGAGTAGGAAAAAAAAAAGGGCAAGGAGGAAAGCTGGGAAAAAGAGGAAGGGAACAGGAGGTGAAAAAGCCGGAAAAGCAGCACCTGGCGGTGAAGCTAAGGTGGCGGGAGGCTGGAGCCGAGTTCTTTTAGGCTGCTGATAAAACCCTCTATAAGGCCCTTCATCCTAGTATGGTAGTCCTTCTTATAGGCTTCGGGAGTGCTGGTCCTTTGTCTGGGGTCGGTAGTCGGGAACCTTGAGGGGTGGAGCGCAGGACTCCGGATCTTAGGTCTTCGGGGGCAGTTCCAGTCAGAGGCTGAGTGTTTTCCATCGCAGTTTATGCATCGGAGGTTTTCTTTTTGGGTGCACTCTCTTGAATCATGAGCGGCAGCACAGAATCTGCAGGCTGGTAAAACCGCTACTTCGGTGATTAAATTTTATTTAAAATTTCATTGCCATTCGCTGTCGTTTTTCCTTCTGATATAGGAAACGACCATTGATAGTTCATTATAATTGAACTGCAAAGCAAAATTTCGCAGAAGTCACAAAATAATAATTTTGTGTCGAACTATTTGAATGATTAGAGTAGTTTTTTTTTTATTTTTATTTTTTGTAAAATTATCGAAAACATTGTACGCTCTAACAGAGTAAAACAGTACATTTGAAGGAAAAGGATCATTATAGTTTTCTTACACGAGTCCTCGAAATTCATTTAAAATTGCGTGATTTTAGTTCTAGAACGGCAATATTTAATATCGCACGTTTTTAAATGGAACAAAAATACAGGTTTTCTTTTACATTTCACTATTTTGTTACGCATTGAGATTAAATGGTTATGCAAAAGCAGAACAATATCCCCCGCCCCGTTTACTGTTTTCATTAAAAATCTTCCATGTTCATCTGTGATGCCCTAGCTGGCGATCACGGCAAGATGCCTTCATAGAAGACTTCAAAAGTCTTCATAAAGGCCTCATGTCGATGATATAAGACCTTTTCGAAAAATTCCAGAAAGTCTATTGTTTTAGGTTTAGGCTAGGTGTTAGGTTTTTCATCAGGATTGAAACCGTCTATCAATCTTTCTCGTTAAAAAATATATACATCAACATGAGTAAATAAAAAAAAAGTGGGGAAAAGTATTTAAAAAAAAACCTTGAGAACTCTTTTCGCATTCAGTTGGCCCGAGGATTGAAAAGTGAGAATGGCGTCTTGTCAAGAAAAAAAAAAAAAAAAAACAGGGGTGCAATGAAAAGAGGAGGTTGAGTGTCATCCCCCCAAACCTGTGGTTTTTGCACATATTGCCAACACTGTTAAAACTGTGTATTTGAATAGGGTCTTTGGTGTCGAACCCTCACCCAGAAGTTACATTTGGGTTGGCTAGCGACTGGCACGGAGTTGAAAATCATCTAAAACTTCTCTAAACTACGATAAGTGCACAATCAAAAGTCTATTAACATTGTGAAAAAAAAAAACGAATTGAAATGAGGATTAAAATTCGAAAAATTCAAAATAATTAAGTCGTGATAAACCAGCCATTCATTAATTACGTAAGGATGATTTTGGCAATTTTTAACTTCCCCTACTCCCATGTAAGGGTACGTAAGATTTTTCACACTCCTCCCCCCTATTCTTACGTTCTATTCCATTTCGTTTTTCAAAACAATAAAATGTTAGGATATGTTACACTAAAACTCCCAGTTTGACGTAAATCAAAGATTTTTTGTTTCAACAGATAAGTTATATTATGTAGGCTGTTCAATAAATAATAAGACTAATTTTACTGCCGCGAAACTACTCGATGGAACATTAATTTTTGTGGCATGAAAAATGTCTGTTGTCTCTATTAACAAAAGCTAGCGATAGTTGGCGCGTGCAGACTCATGTTTTTGAGTATCACGTGATTGAATTGAAGCCTGTTGGCGGGCGCCTATAAAACGTAGCCAGTTGTCAAAACAAAAGTGTCGTTGGAACAAATTTATGCAATTAAAGTTTGTTTTCGTCTGCAAAAATAAGCATCGGAAATCTTTGATATGATGCGTGAAAGCAGGCAAAATGTGGAAGATATTGAACGTGAGGGAAAAGTGTCAACGTTCATCACAGAGACGGTAATAAACACTGCTGCTATTATCATGAAGGGGAATCTTAGAATCATTTTGTATCAGTAAGTTCTAGCTGTTTCCTTAACATAAGACCACCATTACGAGGCAAACATTTTGAAAGCAACAAATCGTGTCTAAATTCGGCGGAGACGACTTTCACTAAGCTCTCACGAACTTCACGTTCACAAGTTTATAAGAAGTGGGCAGAACGTCGGAATAAATGCATATAGTCCCTCAACAGCTATTCTTAAAAAACCCATGTAAATTACGACGATTAAAGTTGTTCTGTATTTTTTATAAATTTAGTACTTAGCTTAATACTTATTGAACAGCTCTCGTATTTTACTGCTGTCAACTAAATATTAACATTATATTATTAGATCCAGTCTTTCGAATACCATTTATCAGTAGTTTTAAGTAAGTTTTTAAAAAATCTTAGACATAGATGAGTTAAACAACGTACAAGCAAATAACAATTTTAAAATAATGATCAACTAGTTTTTAATTTACTTCGAAGAATATAGATTACACAAATTAAATTGAGATCATTTCAGATCATCTAGACTGAATATTTATTTTATATAAGGTAGACGCATCAGTAGTGGCCACTGCTTCGGATCCCACGCCTCCCAATGAATTTAAACTTACAGGAGGTAGAGCTCAGGCTATATTGTAATGAACAGTTCAAGGAGGAGTAGGTACAGCGTCATGGAAAATTGTTATTAACTATTCACCATGGTCGTCTGGATTGTCCATGTTTTTTCAGCTTTCTTCCAACGCTTCTCCATAACGAGGTATATAAACATTGTGTTGTATTATGAATCGAACAATGCTCAAAAATAATATTTTTTGAGCTGTAACCATGTTATGAAATGTGAAAAATCATGCTTGGAACATTTTCAACTCGAAATACTTGTTTTCTTGGCAAACTGTTTATCTGGCGACTACTAGTACCAAAAAAGTTGGGTTATTCAAAAGTGGCCACAGCGTGGTTACTATTGAATCAGGAAGGTTTTTCATAAATCAGCTCGATTTTCCTTTTAATAGGTTGTAATCTCTTGATATAATAACCTGTCTCCTTTCCGATACACTATTATTGTGCGATCCAGTAGTGGCCACCCGGTGGCTACTTCTAAACAACAATGTGACCACTACTGACTCATGCACAATGGCCACTGATGGATAGAATCTGAAGTTTGGGAAAAAATTGAACAAATTGACATTTTGGTATTTTTGAAAAATGGGACGATTAAGGAAGAGTAGGGCTATAATTTGAATCAAATTTGTTTCAAATGAGGTAATTAATATTGTAGGCCCACAGTTCAAAAAAGCCACAAAATATGCTTCACTGTGGCGACTGCTAGTGCGTTTGCCTCTTGTATGGACAGACCCGGATTACCCATCACACCATCTTAGACCACGGCCTAGGGGCGCATATCACGGAAGAAAAAAATTATTAAATAGCTTGTTGGTAAAAAAATAAATAAATAAATAAATAAATAAAAAGAGGAGTTTGGCACGCTAGTGTATATAGAGGATAAAAGTTCAACTAGAACCGATTGCAACCTGCCTACTGAGAAGGCAAAAAAAAAAAAAAAAAATGCAGGGGGGATGACATAATGCTTGATCTAGGTAATCCCTTTTCAAATCAAGCAGATAATTTTTAATTTCTTAGATTTAAGCAATTATTTTTTGAAAATGATTGCTTAAATTTGCTTTTATAGATTTACTTAAGGTAAAAAACTTATTAGAAGTAAGTCACACACGGTAAAATTAGTAAAAGCCATGATACATAAAATTTTCAGTTATAAAACTTGCTTATGGGACTATTTTTCTCCTGGTTGTTTTTAAATCATGTCAGTAAGTATGTGTTTTGCAATTAATAATCTATTGTTTCATATTTATTCATGACTGCCAATAGTCAGGGGCACCCAAAATTCAAATATTGGGAATGGTGAAATTATCAGTTTACCGAATAAAACTTCAAAGTTTACCGAATAACAAAGTACGAGCATTGTACTACTAATAGTTTTCTAAAATATCTGTGACTAGCAATAATTTAGTAGTTAATAAAATTATGAGTAGTACAAATACGAGCGTTGTACTGATAGTAGTTTCTCAAAATATCTGTGACTAGCAATAATTTAGTAGTTACTAAAATTACATTTCCAATAAATAGCATAAATTATCAGAAAAAAATAACATATTAAATTAAAGTTCTTAAAAAATATTTTACCTGATATTACCTGATATTCCAGACATTTACCGCCAAAGTTTTAGGATAGGTTACAAATTTTGTGAACTCTCCGAACATGAGTAATTTGTAACGTTTTCGAACTTTTTAAAAAAGTTTGACCTTTGAAAATTCCCCGATTTGTCTTTTATCGATGTTCAAAACGTCCATAATTAATTCTTCAGACCAATTTTGTTTTCTAAAGTCGTCATTAACTTAAGACACAGCTGAGAATTAATGATAATTTTTATGAGTCTTTTGAATCAACACGGATGACTTAAAATTTTCGCATTGAATGAGATCGGCAAACTTAGAAATCTTAAAGTCCTCAACTACACAAATTGACATATAAGGAGGGTTAAAAATAATGCTAAATACTACATAACTATAAATGTCCTATTGGTAAAATCACATAGAAAAAAGAAAAACGAGCGAGTATTAAAGAAGTGGATGCAAACGGATTTCATAATGTATGAAAAATTGGGATTGAGTAATAGCGTAAAAAATGGCCAAGATACGTATATTTAATCTAATCTGTAGAGTTCGATAAATATGCATGTTCTTGAACTCAAAATCCATGACTAATTGTCAATTCCCATGATTTTTGAGCATTTTTTGCCGAAAATCATGATTTTCCATGATCATTTTCGATTATAGCCGAAATTCATGACTTTCCTATTGCGTGGACATCCTGACTTTAGTTGAAAACTTATGCTACCAATTTCCTATATCCATTGATGTGCCTTGGTAAGTTGTACGAAACAAAATGTTCTAGAATTACACTGAATGGTGTTCTTACCTTGCTATTTTATTATGAATGATTTTGAAGTGATAGTGATTATTCAGTTTATACTTACCAAAGTTTATATTTATAATACTTATAATAAATACATACATTTTATTTTACTTTATTTTTTACATTAATGCGATTCTCGAAAAAATGTCCCTTGCTTAACGCTAAGTTTTTTTAATTTTTTCTAGCTAACCAAAGCCTTCAAAAAATAATGCTGTTGGGGAATAATACATGCTTCAATATACTATCAAAGCATAACAGTTAATCCCATATTTAACTAATAGTTATTTGAATAAAATTAAAAAAAATAGTGTCACGCACGGGACATCTTTTCAAGAATCCCCATTAGCGTACAAAAAATACAAATACAAATTTTCTACTAAAAACTTTTCATTGTATCCTAAGTACTTATGTACCCTGAAGAAATAAATGTACAATAAAAATGTGATTATTTCTACTGGAACTTAATGTAACTATCATATGAAATCAATTTTATTCATCAGTTAGTATTTGAACTTAAAGTAAGTAATGTAAATTCTAGGGAAAGGATGTCAGATGGCCACTCCTGACTCATGCATGTGGCCACTACTAAAAATTTCAGATTTTGGAGTGGCCACTAATGAATCAAATTTGAAGTTTGGGAAGAAATGGATAAAAAATTTAAAAAATTGAAATTCTGGCATTTTTAGAAAAAGGGACTATTAGGGAATAGTTGGGCGCTCATTCAGTTTTAAAATTGGAATTAATATTATAGACCCACAGTTTTAAAAAGGCACAAAATAAGCTTAACTGTGGCCACTGCTAGTGCGTTTACCTTATATGATGCGATATTAATTAAAAATAAAACATGCCATTCACCGCAACTTTAACAAGTAAACCGCAATGCGTTTAGCACCGCTGAGTGCCAACAATGCTGAGATGCACTTAGAGAGAGTGGATTTGAATTGGGTTGTCTTGAGTCCCGGCATTCCTAAATTAAAAGATAAGAATGCAGTGTTTTCATTATGAAGTACTGTTGTGAAGATCGCATTCAAAAAATTACAAGTTTTATTTAGTTCCGCAAGATTGAATCAACTAAATGAAAATTTAAATTTCCTTAAACTAATCACATGGATAAATAACTGTCAAAATGTGACTAACGATGCGTTGAGCTTTCTGCAAAACGCACAAGTGAATTCTGGAAAAGTGACAGCAAGCATGTTGGCTTGGTCAAACATTAATGATTGAAAAGGCTAAATTTGTAGGCTAGGAACTTTTAACTGGTATAGTCTGCTTTTTAAAGTTTTTCATGTATTTGGTATATTATTAACATTTTAATAGGTTTGAATGTCAATTTTTGTGTAATTTAATTAATGGGGAAAGTGATTTAGAGTTTTTGTTAAATGTGTAATTATGTGTTCAGATGTTAAACTCGTGCCTCTTATTTTTTTTAACATAAAATAGGAGGTCTTGTGATCTATTCTTAAATACTAGTGATATACAGTTGAACCTTCTTGATACGATCGCGTTTAATACGAAATCACAGTTAAAACGAACATCTTGTTTGTTATGTTTGGTTTGCTCTCTAATAAAATAAAAAATGTCACGTATGGTACGTACTATAAATTGAAGGTATATGCTAAACCGGAGAAACATTTCTGACCTCTTTACGTAAAATGTAAATGAATACTGTAAATTTCTTTTTTAAATTTGCATTATTTTGTTGGGTAGTAGAAGTCTCATTCTGTATCTAGAAGAAAAAATTAAATATTTTGAAAAGAAAACAAAACCAGTACATTTATTTACACGAGGACATTTCAATTATTTAGGAGAGAAAATTGTTCATCTTCCATTGTGGATTACAACCTATTCCGCGATTGTCGATTATCAGCTTCCTTTTTCAATATATTTCAAAAACATTCATTTGTAAGAAATAAATGTTTTTTTTTTTCTGAATGTACTAACAGATTACAATGTCCGTATTAAGGTAATATTTTTCAACTATCGGTAAGCATTTCTTCACAGTATCACGCATTCACGGTTGTTACGAATAACGCAAAAAAGGAACAAATTCGTGGATTTTTGACACTTCGTATTAACAGAGCTCAACTGTATTTGAATAGCGAATGAAGTTTAAGCACTTTTTCCGAATATTTATTTGGATTTGAAATTAAAATTACAGCAATCATTTAACCATATTACCTATGATAAACAAAAATATTTCTTTCTGTAAAGAATTTTGTCACTAATTGATCTGGGTTATTGTTCAAGATGCTTCTTTTACTGTGTATTAAGCAGTACTACCGTATGGTTCTTATTTTTACTAGCGCATACGTCACGGAAAGCGTAAAGTTCTTTTAGTTTTTAAAGTGATGTAATCAAATCCATGAGAAATTTGCAAGTTTCAGTCGATACCTTTTGGCCTTATCGGCACCCGGGCCCGTCTATTCTAAATTTTCTAGGGAGAGGGGGGGGGGGGGGGGGTATTTTTAATACAATTTTTATCGAAAAGCAACAAAATCACGAACGTTGCATTAATCTGTAAAATAAGTTAATTATTCAAAGTTAGGAGAATGGGGCAAAGGAGCCCCTGACCCCTCTAATTGACGGGTTGACAGGACGATGCTGGATGAAAGGCGTTTCTTGTTTTTACTTCAATGAGTCAAAAAATCTAGTTCTCCTTTCAATAACGAATATCATTTATATTGCATCATATAGAATAATAATTTTTAACACTACCCTTCAGACCACAAAAAATTAACTAGGAAGCTTGACATCATAAATGTTTTGTGTATATTGCATTACACTCCTAAGTCCCCCATTTTTATTACTACACCACTACACGTGATTTAATCTGTGGAATGGGGCCCTGAAAACAGGTTTCCCCCAGGCATTGATTTGGAATGCTACTTGGAAGACTTTGCGATCGCGGCATATTTAACGTGCTCTACTCACCGTTAGAGAACTCGAGGGATCTTCGACATGATGGCATAAAGCCCGGGACGCTCCAGTCACGAGGCTGACGCCGTACTGATCAGACCCCTTGTGGTTGTGTCAGATATGTGATGATATAAAATACATCAGTTAAAAGTAGTATTCCGTTAAACCTTAATTTTCTGGAATGCTGTGTTTATTATTATTTTATTTTTATTTTATTTTATTTTTTTTTTTTTTAATTGGTTCACTTCTGTTGCCGGCGGATGCGATAGGAACGTTTAGTCTTTATAGTAGAGTTAATATTAAGCTACGAGAAGTTATATTTAAAACCTTTTTAATGTAACAAAACAAGTTTTTAGTTCCAAAACATATGAAGGGCTCGGGGCAGGAATGTGATATGCCGCTTGATCTGAATTTTTCATCAGGCCAATTTCCAACTTATAAAAAATATTTATGCAGTTTTTCAATGGAATTATACATTCTTTTTTCTGCAATACTGAAATCAGATATGTTTTTATCCCGATGACGTCACCCATTGTCATGTTCATTTTAATTTTAGTTATGCGAGACGAAAACTTTGATTGAAGAGTCACCCCTTGTGTCTTGTCACATTTCTGCTCCGTGCTCTTCATATACTGGTTACAATATTTCTTTTTGAATTACCACTGTCAAGCGCGAATGCATGCCTACCTTACTGAAAAGGCTGGAATAATACTGAATAAAGGCAGGGTTTATCTGTGAGCTAAAAAAAGCGATAGCTTAATAGTTAAGGGCCAGTGAAATAATAAATTTTGTTTCCAAATGCCTGAAAACCTTGAATATTTGGAAAAATTTAGTTTTAACCTCAAATGGGGATTTATATAAGCGAAAAAGACACATAATGAAATTAGATCAGCTTTGCTACCTACAAAGTTGTTTGGACTACAAAAGGGAGCCCATACCTAAAATACGTTTGGACCCTGTTAAGTCTTCCTGCCCCGACTGTTATGATAAACAGTAATACAGTAGATTCTCATTTTACGCAGGTTCATTTTACGCGGTTTCGATTACACGCGGTTTAAGAGTTGACACCTTTTTTTTAATTTACACGGATGAGTTTCGGTTTTACGCGGATGCGGCAATGCAAAGAGAAAAAAAAAATCCCCTCTTTCAAACTCCTAAGGTTGCAGATTACACGTAATAAACTGCATTTTTGCGTGTTAATAATCGAGCTTGGGCCGCTGGAGTCATTTTATACGATTGGTTCCATAGCTCTTTCCTGAAGTAAAGTTATTGAACTCATCCAGTTCAGAACTCACTGGAAGAAGAGCTTTTAGGAGTGACAAAGGAGGCCAAAACCAACTAGGGTTCCGACATCGGTGACACACAACCAAAAACATTCACATTGAAAATTTCAAATCATTCCTAGACAATAGAAATGATCTTTCTAATTTGTTAGTGAAAGAAGATTCTGTTATGGAAATGACGTAAGTGATCATGGATGTGTTAATGCTCTGCAAAGAATCACGGTGAAAAATTCTTACTGACTGCCAAAAAACTTTTATAGCCAGCTCCTCTTTATAAACCCCCAAAACACGAAATTAATTTGTTTTCTTTATGTATGTTTTGCATAAAAATCGATATAAGTACACATTAAACTTATTATACAAGAAGTCCTCACTAAAATGAAGGTTTTTTTTTTTTTAACCTACGGAACTTAACTCCTATTTTAACGCTACTATTAGGTCTCAATTTACGCTGTTTCGTTTTATGTGGTATTTCCGTGGAACGTAAGCCCCGCGTAAAATGAGGGTCTACTGTACTTTACATGTGTAGTCTTATTAGGTTAGGATTTGAAAACCAAATTTTTAAGTAACTAGCAAGGAAAGCTTACATGATGAAAATGAACGAATTAAATATTCATATTCAGCTTGTCATTGTATGAAATCTTTTTTCCCCTTATCATGCAAACAAAACATTTAAAATTGCAAGCAAGTGTACTTTTTATTACCGTAAATGAAGATTTAGCTTTTGATCAGCATTTACACCAAATCGGAATTGGCTGGAAATGACTTCGGAGCTCGGTGATCAGATAGTTGGGGAATGGTGCTTGGATAAATGCAAACGTCGCCAAAAGAGCGATAAAAAAAAATTGGAGTCTCCGTGGTAAATGCGAGAAGGTAAGAAATAGCGTATGATAGAAATGAGAGTAATTATTTGAAATCTGTGCTCGAGATAAAATTGATAATTTAAATTGGATCCTTCCGAAGTGTTTGTCTGTGAAATGTCTGGTAAGTAGCATTTTCATCTATTTTTTAACTCTCATTTGTAGTACTATATTATGGAAGATAGTTCTCAGTTATAATAATAAATTATTTAAATAAATGTAAGAAAGGGCGAAGTTTCCCCTGCGGCATGGAGGTGCTGCAAAATGATTAGGACCTGTGAATTGCAAATAGAAAAAAGAAATAGAACATTGAAATTGGCATTTTTCAACTGAAGAACTGTTTCGATGTCTCTTCTTGACTTGGTTTTAGGGGTGGAATTAACGGGACTAAAAGGAAATGTTACATGCAAAACTGGACTGCTTAAAAATCTGAGCGAAAATCAAACCGAGTAGTGTTAATGTCGCTTCACAAAGAGCCCAATCATTAATGGATAACTAGAAAGTGCATTTTAAAAGTATGTAAACAGATTAAGCTATTGCGATAAAAAGAAGAAATGAATTTTATGTTAGAAAGGATTAATGTAAAATTCGCAATAACAGTTACCATTGGCATGTTTCAAGGTCAGTTCAGTGACATGAAAAGCAGTAGAACTGCCCCGAATGAGACGACATAACTACATATTTGGGTGAATATACACTATTTGAATTCCAATGTCGCATAGAAAAGTTTTAGGAAAACTAACTGCATTATTGTTATCGTACGCTTAACTATTAAAGAAGATTGTCTTTTATTTGACCCACACAGCAGTCCACACCGTTAATTCTAGGTAACTGTTTCATTTTAGTATTAGTTGCTAAAAATAGCTATAAATGTACACTCCCCTGGCTTGCCATTTTTCGCCTTTTTATACAAAGACATTCAACGTTATTTTTAAAATAGCCTGGCACAGTGTCTTTCACCATAATCATAAACCTAAATACGAAAAACATATTTCATCAAAATTCATTGAAAGAGTATTTATAAATGCATAGAAAAGTATTTATTTTCACGTCACACAGTGAAACAAGAATGGCACCCTCACCCCGCGAAATGAAAAGACATCCTACAACAGTGAAGTTGTGGGTACTTTTCATTAAGTAGAAATGAGTCATTTTATTTTAAATGGTGTGCCCATTATCCTAGTTTGCGATTCTGTATTTTTTTTTTTTTTTGTTAAGAAGACACATCTTTAAATGTTAAGTACCCTTCTTTTTTTCGTTCTACTATATATTTGCTTTTACTTATTCTTTAATGAATTGTATAACAAAACGTTTCAATTAAAAAATAAACTTCTTAGACTCAATTGTTTTTAGAGAGGTGGTAGACCATTGGGTACTGAATTCGTCTGCTCTTCCAATAGTCGACCATGGCAGATTGACCACTGGTTCTATACTGTTTGGTTGATGTACCCAGTAGTCGACTACGTACTTAATATGGATTTTCTAAAATTCATCAAGTAGTAATTAAAATAAAGTATTGATGCAGTGACAATTTAGCTGTTTTGAGTAAACATTTCCTTTCAAACGTTATTTCTTAAAAAGAAAATGTTTAAATTTTGTGCTTTTTTTTTTTTTTTTGACAAATAGAGTCGTTTCATCATTTTACTGCTTCTAATGTTAATTTTAGTGAAGACTTCTCGAAAACAGGGCTGAAAACAGGTTGTAAATTCAGTCCGTCGTTGCGTTTAGAATATAAGTTCTAATACTCAACTTGTCATTACCGAATGGTAATTTATCGTTTTCCTTTTAAAATTAAATCATGACGCGTTGTTGAAAGTGATACATTAAAACATAAACATTTACGTGTGGAAAAAGCTTGCCTAGACGAGACTAGTTCACGCGGCGAGAAAGAAATCAGCAGTGAACGAAAATACGAAATTAAATAATACTTTTGACTCTGTACCTCGCACTGTACCTATTGATACATAAAGTTAATTGTTAGTTTTAATTGTTTCATAAAACAATTTTAAAATTTAGTTGCAATTATTTTAATTGTGAGAAACGATTAACGTACATTTATCCAATTAAATTAATTGTTAAGTGCAATTAATTGTTTAATTGCAATTAATTGTTTAATTGCAATTACTTTTTTAATCAATTAACAAGGCAATTGAAAAAATAATTGATTAATGCCGAACACTGACCCACATGCAGGGCCGTCATCTGGGCAATAAGTGGGGTGGGGGGCACTTGACCCTCTCTCTTTTCAAAACAAAATTTAATTTTGCATTTTTGCTCGTATTTTGATGCTTTCTTCCTGTAAATGCTACCCTTCACCCCTTCCCCTTTGAAAAAACTTTCAAAATACGAACATGCCAACATAATTCGTCTTGCTCCAGTTCGTTCACAATAAAAGTACCTTTTTTATGATAAATTTTGCTTTAGATGTGCCTGAGATCGCCAATCTTTTAAGTGTTTTTCGAACAGATTTTTTACTTGCTTTGTTTTGAGGTGAGATTGTTTCAAAAACTACAATTTTAATTTTATGTACCGCATGTTGAAGTTTCGTTCTAATGAATAGGGACCAATCAAGTGTCGATAGTATTGATCATCAATTCACTCATTATCGATCATGAATTCTATCAACTCTTTTATTCAGTCTGTATCTTAGCAAACGCAGTTAAAGCTTCTGCGCCAGGGGCGAAGGGGGGGGGGGGGCGAGTTAGATAATCTACGTTCTCATGTTTTCAAAATTCCTTTCCTAAAAAATACCGGTCTTTTCCATTCTTTAATATATATTTTAGCAGTACATGGTACTACTTTAGTTTTTTTCTGATGTAGAAGATAAATAATAAAAAATCTATTGCATGTGATGCATATCCAAACTGATTGCAAATTAAAGAACAATATAAATATAGATGTTACGAGACATCAAAAATATAGAATTCTTTCGTAATTATTGGTATAATTAGTTTCGTAAGTACTATGCTGTGCTGTATGTTTCGCATTGAATTTTATTCAAATTTTTTCTCTCATACCCCATAAGAGTAATGAAAATGAAACGGCCGAGCATTGAATCTCTGTGGCCGACTATTGGAGCACTTTCTCGTGTTAACAATCGACTAGTTTTTTACATTTTTATTTTAAAAAATAAAAATGTTTTTATTTCTCAAACAATTTAGTGAATCATTATGAGAAAGGTATTGTCCGTTTTTCCACGAGAAGGCACTTGACTCCGTCTTCGTCACGTGGTATCCGATGATTCTATTTCGCTGTTTTCGGCAGAAGGCATATTTTTATCATAGCATTTTGTCGCAAAAGCAGCAGTTTTTAAAATTTAAGAATAACGAAAGTAGCAACAAACAAGTAAAGCAAGTGATGTTAAGGACACTGACTTTTTTGCACATTAAAATGCACGCGAAAGTTAAGGTTGCCTGGGTGTCTCATTAACAAGCGCGGGGATATGTTTACCGATCACCCCCGCGTAAAATGGAACTCTGCGTTCCAGAAGGCGGGGCACAGTGCCTTCTCGTTTAAAACGAACAGTATAGCCTAAAGCCTTACAATGCTTTTGTTGTTGTATTGATTACTGAAGTTTATAGGTTAACAGAAAACCGTCTTAAATGACCGACTACTGGAGCACTTACCCTATATATTTTTTAAATTTCATCGCTTCTTAAATGTACGTTTTCACAATGTAATGATTGCTGGAAGTAGGCACACCAGATTACGTTTAATTTCTGGTAAAGGGAACGCATGATTTTTTTTATAGGTTATGCGTGATTTTGACACATCTCTGGCACCACTTCCTTGGCAGTTTTTTTGCCAATAATGTCACCCCCCTGACAGCACATTTTCTCTCGGTTTCTATAAATCTCAAAAAAGTTAAAACATCTTCTAGGTTTCATAAGGAACCCAAAATTTGCAATTCTTTAAGTCATAGAACTCGCGCTTTAAGCTAAATGGGCTCACACCAAGAAGCTAGCTTTTCCTTGAATCCACCGTCTTACTACTCGATGTGTTGTTCCTCAATGATTGTCTTTGTGAGGTGGCGGGGAGCGGTTTGCTAATCGGAGTCGTCGAAGTGTAAGCTCGAATTGTGATTTATCGAAGACTTGTTTTTATCTTGTTTCTCATATCAGATTTCAGTTTGATCAAATATTAAATCGGCTATGTACTTACATGAAATAATATAAATGAATAATTCAGTTACAAATTAATGGTTGCTGAATTTAAGAGAATTGGGTGGTGTAAGAAAAATTCTTTCACGCGAGTTTTCAGGTTTCTCGTTCTGACGCACGTTCTGGAGAGTTATATCTATACTAATAAACCCAGTTCGCTTCTGTCTGTGTGTGTGCGCCTGTAACCCTGTCTCCTCTAGGCTGGTAATGTCTGCAAAGCCAATACTGCTACCGTTGCACAGAGGGGTAATTGAGCCAAAAATTAAAATTGCCAACATTACTGATTGGTGTCGGCCTTAACTCTCATTAAGGTGGATAAACGTTACGTTATGTGGAAGTGTTCCTTTTTCATTGAAACTAACCATAAGAATTTACCAACAGTCGGAACTTAGCACTTTCATGATTCGGTTGTCTTTGCTTGCAACATTCAAGATTTTTTTTTTTCGTAAAAAACCTTCACCGCTTTATATATCGTGTCAAAATTATATTATAAGAAAAATTTATTATGCATGGGCTTCGGATGGCTGTTTGTATACTCTATTATTCAACTATTTTTACTTTTTAAGACCGTTATTATTTGTTTTGATGCTATTCTTAAAGAATCACAAAAATATCAACCTATTTTTTGACATTTTTTGTGTAATGAATGTTTTTAACACTAGCAAGACTACGGGAGGGGCCTGTTTGTCCCCTCCCGTAGTTTGTTGTTCAATAACTCGAATAATATCTAAGGTAGCTTAATGGAACTTTCTGACTTTTCGTTATATGTCACTATTTGAACGATTGTTTAATCATTTAATGATTCGTCTCAGAGTACTATAAATATTGATTCATATACCTAAAACGACGAGAGGGGCAACAGTGCCCCTAAGCAGTTTCACAATAAAAAAATATATTTTTTTTTTCCTTTCACCTAATTGTTGTAGCATAAAATAAATGCAATTCACTGTAGTTTAAGAAGGTCCGGGACACATTTTGAAAAAAAAAAAAAAAAAAAAAAAACTGAGCAGTTTAGAGTTTTGAAATTTTTTGCATAGATTAACCATTTATTTAATAAGTAAAATCATAACATAATTATTTAAAACAAATTATTTAATTAAAATTTTTAAATGGGGTTGCTTTAAATCGCTAAAACTCAAAATATTCTTGGCCAATTTTCAATTTTTTTTCCAAAAAACTGTGCCCAAATATCTAGGCTTTAATTTTAGTTTCTTGATTTAAAAAATATTAATTCAAAGTAGAAGATATTTGAAGAAAAATTTCGAAAAATACTTTTTTTTTTAAATCATACTTTTTAAATTAAACTTTTTTTTTTTCAAATTTGCCGAACAAAAATTAAAGTTTTTCTGTTTGAAAAAGATATGCTCCGAATTTCATTACTTTATCAGTTCCTGACTTATAAGAGTTTGAATGCCAAAAATTGGGAAAACTTGCATGATGGAGAAACACGCGTTTAAAGTTTATTACAATAATTTTTAACTGCATACAACAGAAATAGTTATATCTTTCGTTCTAATTAAGATAGAAACAAGATTCAAACGTCTTTCTAGACTGAAAAAAACGGATGTTTTTACAATGATTGAAATAAATGCAAAATTTGTTTATTTTTGTGTCTCGGACGCCCTTAACCTGTAACTTTCTCTTTATGCAATCGGTTGGATATCCAAATGCTATAAACAGTACCGATTGCTTACTAGCCAAAGCGCAGCCATTGCTCTTGGAAATATAAACTAGTTCTACCTTTTGGCAAGTAAAGACATAAAAACTAAAACTAACAACGTACCAAGTTTTTATTCAGTCATGTAAGAAGGTGCATCGAATATGTGGACTCACTCATGAAGGCAGGGCCGGACTGGGTGGTCAAAAGGGCGCGGGAAAGCGGAGTTGAAGGGCGCCGATTTTGCCTCCATAATATCTAAGGATTTAAGAGATAGTGCGGACATTTTAAGGGGATAAAAAAATCATTGAGAAGTAAATAAAGTCTTTTTTTTTTGTTACACAAAATATCCAAAAGAGAAGTCTTATTTTTTGCAAGTTCAACAATAGTAGGAGAGACCTCCCCCCCCCCTGCAAGAGTGTTGGCACCCCCCTTCTTAAATATTAGTGATTACCCCCTAGAAAGAGACCCTCGCTAAAAAAAGAAAGGAAAACCCCCAAAATACCCCCTGAAAATTTGAAGAACGGGGATATTTTCTAGTTTCTAAGAATGAGAAATTTTGCTAAATGTTTCTCAATAGGCACTTCTTCCGAAAATTCATTGCTTGTTCATCTTTCTTCTGGAAATGCATCAATCACTAGTTCAATAGCATTAGGAGACAACATCTCTTGCCGTGATACATTATTGTTTGTGTTGTCGATTGAATATTTTTCACTGGTATCTGCTGTCGTTTTAAAACATGATGCTGTCATTTTGTCACATAAATTTGTCGATTCTTTAAGCTGAGGAGCTTGTTTCTCCGTGCGATCAATATTCATGCCCAAGTTTTTTTTTTTTTTTCGTATTTTTCTTGCATATCATATGCTAGTTGGTTAATTTCAACAAAATGCTTCTGCAGTTCAAAACTAAAAAGAGATGTACATCACATTTGAAACTGTTGTCCGTTTTAAAAGACTTAAAAAAAAAAATTTCACTTTTTAATGTGCTAAAGTATAAAACTCAAAAAGAATCAATTAAAAATATCACTTCATTATAGCATTGTTAAAAATCTTTGCATCTCTGTATGGTGCTTTTTTACAGCATTTTAGTTATGCAATTATTTTGAGACTAGGAGCGAGCGTTAATGAATATCACAGGTTATAAGGTTAAATAGGTCATTACTAGTTTCTATAAATGTACTTTAAAAAGAAAAATGGTACGTTTTTGGATGAATAGTACTACAAGAAAGGCATTCAGTCATGAACGGAAAACATGATTTTACTAATTGGGTAAGTCAAGAAATGTTATAACCTATCTAGAGATGTAACATTTCCGGAAATTTTGAAGTGGTGGAAAAAAAATCGATTTTTTTCAGGAAAAATTGGAAAATTTGATTTTTTATAAATAAAATTGGGGTTTCTTAATAGCTCTGTTTCTTGGAACATATAAGGGGTTAAACATTAAAAAATATATGCTATCCACACATCTTTTTCTACTTGACAGAAATACACTTAAAAGTAAGATTAATTAGAAAAAAAACTTTTTTTTATAACTGAGAGCTTTTAGATTGCCTTTGAAACTTGAAATATTATTGAAATTTTCGACTTTCAAACATGATTGATATTTTTTTCGAAAGAAAAATAATACAACAATGTAACTTTACTGTCTGAAAATGAAAGCTATTGAGTTTTGATTTTTTCCAATCCAGTCTAAATCCAAATCAAAGCTAAATTAGTTTTTCTTAAGCTGAACCAAAACTTTAACTGGAGTTTCAGTTTATTCATACGGCTGTGCTAAGCACAGTAGTAAAAGTAGTCATACCAGCACTTTTGAACAAAACTGAGTTATTATAATCAAGTTGTTCTCTGTTCTGAATCAAATATATGGAAGAGCCAAACTTTAAAACACAATCTCAGCTTGAGCCCAACTGCAGATTCCACTTTTTTGCTTAGCACGGCAGAATACAGGATGCGGCAAAAAAAAAAAAAAAAAAAAAAAAAAAAATATCGGACAAAAATTGTATCATCGAATGGAAGAAAGGTAATTTCATTTTAATGAGTGCCTTATTTATTTTTGTCTTTCACTTTATTAGAAAGCAATTTAGGATTTATTTCCTAATTTGTATTGTTTTTCGGTTTTCTTACAATTTTAAGCAAAATACCTGCTATTTTAAGTTGTTTAACCAAGTAGAACGACGGTTCGTTTGCTTGTTGTGTCTCTGCAAACAGTATTTAAAACGGTATGCCGTTTCAAGTGGCTTGGAAATGATAGTCGATGTCCGGAAAGTGTACAAAAACGAACAGTGAACATTTCAGTTAATCGTTAGGTCATCGAAAAGCGAGTTGAATGAAATCCTTGGGTTTCCACGAGAGAATGTCGTTTGTAAGACGGGAATTTGCAACCGATAAGTGCGACTAAGGGAAAAAACAGCTGAAACAGAAGTTTTACGAGTTATAAAAAATTTAGGCATTCGTACGACTCCAAATTATGCCAGAATCGTTTGAGATGGGCAGCAGGTCCACCTAGGAAGAGATAACTTTCACTGATTTACCGTTCAACCAGCTCAGATACTTAGAACAATAGGATTTGGTGTGTAGACACGCCAAGTCTCTTAGAAAATGTTAAATATCGCCAAAATCCGAAGTCAATCTTGGTCTGTGATGGAATCAGCACAAGCGACAAAAAATGTAGTTTTTTTGTGGATGAGGGCCATAAAATGAATCAAAAAGTAAACCAGAAGGACATTTTAGAAGTCACTGTACTTCTGTGGACCTAAGAGCACTTCAGCAATGTAGACTAGACATTTTCCTTAAACTCCACACCGATTCATATGGCCAAAAAGACAAGAGTGGTGTAAGGCGCATTGTTTTTGACATGATATGATCTTTTGAGGGGTCTCTCTATCGCTAGACATCAATCCCATTTATTACACTGTATAGCCTAGAGTCAAAGGTCTAGCCCTAAACTACACATAAGTTTGAACTCTCTAAACCAATTGCTTTATAGGGAATAGGATTGATTAAAGGATTTGCGGCCCTTGAATGAAAATTTCAATAAGCAGTTGCATCTCTGTATTACTGCAAAAGGGTGCCAGTTTGAAACCAATTAAATTTATTGATTGCTGAAGGTCTTCTCATATTATTTTTTGTGTTTTGTTAATTTATTTATTTTTAACAAAGTTTCATGGAAAATTGCTTGTCCTTTTTTTTTTTTTGTCGCATCCTGTACATTTGGATCGCATAGTAAGCAGAAACATAGTTTCGTGACTTAAAGTTATGCTTGTTTGTTTTATGGAGAAGGAAAATAAATTCTTCACTAAGGATATTGGTTTAAGTTTTTTTGAAAAAAAAGTATTATTAAACGTTTTTTGATCTATATGCAAATTATATTATCGTACCGCAACTTGCATTAAAGTTACACAGTATTTTAACATACAAGGGGGGGGGGGATTGCGTCAAAATTTAAGTGTGAGAAATTTCTAATCACTTTTTGCTGAAAATTTCAATTAAAACTTCCTGAAAAGTTAAAAAAAATTCATTTTTCAATTCTTCCGAAGTGGAAATAAACCCCTTCGGAAAAAAAATGTTTTTTTCCGTTTTTTCGGAAATTTTCCGGTTTTTTCCGACAGTTTTCATCTCTAAACCTATCAAAAATGAAAATTAATAAGAGTAATTAAGATGAAGAATTTAGTGCGGATATAACATGAGAAATGACACTAGTGGTTAATTAATTTCAGCTCTTTAAAAAAAAAAATTGAATTATGTTTATTCATTTGTTCTGTACTTAAAGTATAATATTATTTTTTTGCTTCTGAAACGTCAAATTTGATACGAATTATGCCTTTGTAATGAAATAGACTTATTTATGCTATACCTATGATTATTAACATGATAATGTCATAGCAAATATCTTGGGTCAAAGTTACAAGAAAATAAAACCAATCAAACTCTTAACTCATCTAATGCACCTGATTGCCTCTTTGCAGTACGTAATAAATAATATTTTGATAACACTGCACCTATTCGGAAAAGCTTGAAAATTATTTTATTTGAGAAATCATTTTATGTATGGATATACATTTAAAATTGCTATTATTGTTTGTAACCATTATAAGGAATAAATGAATTAATAAAATAAATAAATTAATTAATAAAACTTTTGCAAGAAAACTCAACGATTTCAATTTAAAAGAACAAATAAATTTCTTGACCATCTTGTCTAATTTTTCCCTTGCCTCCTTTTTACATTTAAGAACTCCTTAATTTTTTCGAAGTAAAATTAAAATTACAATTTTTTTTGTTCCGCAGGGAAAGAAAACAGGAGAGTTTTTCGTGATGATATTTTTTTCCCCCATTCTTAAAACAGGATCTAATTTCTGAAAATTCGTTTCAGAAATTCTCGCTAACCAAAGTGTTATATTTTAAAAGTACATAATAGCAAACGGACATTTTTAAAACGTTTCCACTCATTTTTACTTTCTTCTATATCTAATATATAGAAGAAAGTATTAGATTCGTGCAAATTTTCGAATTTCGAATTTTGACGGATTCGAACGTTTTGAGGTGTGCTGAGTCCATTTCGACCATTTTTGGAAAATGTCTGCCTGTCTGTGTGTGTGTGTGTGTATGTATGTGTGTGTGTGTGTATGTATGTGTGTCACGTCTGTGTGTGACCAGTTTTTTGTGGCCGCTCTACAACAAAAAACTACCGCATGAAATCGAACGAAATTTGGTACACATATGTGCCCCTATGTGAACTTGTGCCCATTAGTTTTTGGCGCGAATTCCTCCAAGGGGGGTGGAGCAATGGGACGTTTTTCGAGTTACGCGTGCTTGCTATTCCTCAGGAAGTTACTGGCGGAATCAAACAAAATTTGGTCCATATGTTGGTACTAACAGGAACAGGTGCTGATTCAATTTTGGTGTCAATAACTCAAAACGGGGGTTGAGCTATAGAACGTTTTTTGTCGTCAATTGTGACTGCTGTATCTCAAGAAATAATGAACGGAATGAAAGAAAAATTTATCGGCAAGTAGCCCTTAGTGGGTATAAAAACTGATTTTATTTTTGTGTCAACAGCTAAAAAGGGGGTAGCGCAATCACCCGTTCTTTTTTTCCATTTTGAGTGCCCTATCTCAAGAAGTAATGCTACGTTCTGGTTGAAATTTGGAATATATGTGAATCCATATGTAAACAGGCTTTGGTTCTATTTTGACGCCAATCGCTCCAAGAGGTGTTGATTTTTTTTTTTTTTTTTTTTTTTTTTTTGCGAATAAAAATATTTTTATTAATGCAACAATAAGAAAGATAAATCGTAATAGATTGTCGTCTGCGTATTTCTCGTGATTTTAATTGTATGGAAATGATAGGAAATATTATCTCAATGATTTAAAATTTTTAACTGTTGCCATCTTATGTTTGTTAACAAATAAAATATTTGTAATTCATTCAAGCAAGGCTTTTAAAATAACTTTCAGTTTTCGCTCTTTTGCTTTGCTTTTAAAATAATTCAGACATTGGGATGGTAGTCAAGTTTTTGCATGTGTAATTTTGTTTTTGTTGGGAATATTGCTTCCTCGTCAAGCATGGGGAGGGATCAGAAAAAAAAAGAAAAATATAGAAGAAAGTTTCGTGATGGCCACAACATACTAGTTATTAATGCAACAATAAGAAAGATAAATCGTAATAGATTGTCGTCTGCGTATTTCTCGTGATTTTAATTGTATGGAAATGATAGGAAATATTATCTCAATGATTTAAAATTTTTAACTGTTGCCATCTTATGTTTGCTAACAAATAAAATATTTGTAATTCATTCAAGCAAGGCTTTTAAAATAACTTTCAATTTTCGCTCTTTGCTTTGCTTTTGCAATAATTCAGACATTGGGATGGTAGTCAAGTTTTTGCATGTGTAATTTTGTTTTTTTGGGAATATTGCTTCCTCGTCAAGCATGGGGAGGGATCAGAAGAAAAAAAAGAAAAATATAGAAGAAAGTTTCGTGATGGCCACAACATACTAGTTATGGGATTGTTGTCTTAAAATTTCGAAAACTTTTTGAGTGTTAAATTTGGTTTTAGAAAACTGACGTGAATTAGAAAGAGCCGTCATGAAATAAACCAATGATATTAAAAAGAGAGGGACAATGAAAAAAATAGTTCAGGGACACGCTTGATCTTAATCTGTTTTACTATTTAAAATAATAGTTTTCATTTGATAACACAAGTCACTTAGATTTTATCTTTCAACTTATCCAAGTACGTTGCTTTTTTACTTTCTTCTATATCTAATATATAGAAGAAAGTATTGGATTCGTGCAAATTTTCAAATTTCGAATTTTGACGGATTCGAACGTTTTGAGGTGTGCTGAGTCCATTTCGACTATTTTTGGAAAATGTCTGTGTGTGTGTGTGTGTGTGTGTGTGTGTGTGTGTGTGTGTGTGTGTGTGTGTGTGTGTGCGTGCGTGTGTGTGTGTGTATGTGTGTGTGTCACGTCTGTGTGTGACCAGTTTTTTGTGGCCGCTCTACAGCAAATACTACCGCATGAAATCGAAAGAAATTTGGTACACATATGTGCCGCTATGTGAACTTGTGCCCATTGGTTTTTGGCGCGAATTCCTCCAAGTGGGGTGGAGCAATGGGACGTTTTTTGAGTTACGCGTGCTTGCTATTCCTCAGGAAGTAACTGGCGGAATCAAACAAAATTTGGTCCATACGTTGCCATTAACAGGAACAGGTGCTGATTCAATTTTGGTGTCAATAACTCAAACGGGGGTTGAGCTATAGAACGTTTTTTGTCGTCAATTGTGACTGCTGTATCTCAAGAAATAATGAACGGAATGAAAGAAAAATTTATCGGCAAGTAGCCCTTAGTGGGTATAAGAGCTGATGTTATTTTGGTGTCAACAGCTAAAAAGGGTGTAGCGCAATCACCCGTTCTTTTTTTCCATTGTGAGTGCCCTATCTCAAGAAGTAATGCTGCGTTTCTGGTTGAAATTTGGAATATATGTGAATCCATATGTAAACAGGCTTTGGTTCAATTTGGACGCTAATCGCGCCAAGAGGTGCTGATTTATTTTTATTATCATTATTTTTTTAGTGAATAAAAATAGCTTTATTAATGCAACAATAAGAAAGATAAATCGTAATAGATTGTCGTCTGCGTATTTCTCGTGATTTTAATTGTATGGGAAATGATAGGAAATATTATCTCAATGATTTAAAATTTTTAACTGTTGCCATCTTATGTTTGTTAACAAATAAAATATTTGTAATTAATTCAAGCAAGGCTTTTAAAATAACTTTCAGTTTTTGCGTGTGTAATTTTGTTTTTGTTGGGAATATTGCTTCCTCGTCAAGCATGGGGAAGGATCAGAAAAAAAAAGAAAAATATAGATGAAAGTTTCGTGATGGCCACAACATACTAGTGTAACTATGTGTTGTGGAAAATTTTGCAATCATTTATTTGTCATTTCGCAGCTCATAGATCATATTACAGTTTTTTTTACGAATCATAGATTGTAATTCTATAATTTAAGATTATACATGAAGGAAAATATTTTCGCAATAAAAAGAAAATGAAAACTGAAACGAGTAACCTACTGTTGAAAAGATCCTTGACTTGATGTATCCAATTTTGTTGCAGCTTCAAAATCACATGTTTACTAACGCTAAAATCTGATCCAAATGACTGGTCGATTCATCACAGCAATTGGACCTCTGTCGTCTAACTGAATAAAATTTATGATAGTTGTCCTTCCTTGTACAGCAGAAATCCGTTGCCACGAATCCCCAAGCATCGCAAATCCTTATCCATAAAACGCATCTTAAAAGGCGTCATTTAAAGCCATAAAACCATTTAAGTCAACATGTGTGGTCTACATGTATGCTCCTTTTTTTCTACTTATCATTAAGATAGTTTGTCAAAAGCTCTTGTACAAGAATGATGCGAAAGACCCTCATAAAACGCTTTAATGGTTAGAATTTAAGCTTTTATTCCGTGAAAAAGTGCTCTTTATTTTTTAAGCAATCAAGGGCACCCATATGCAAAATTTTAAGGGGGGGGGGCTCAATAATCTTCCCCATGGTTTAGCAGAATATTTTTCCCACGGAAACCGATTTCAGTTTAGATTAGAGATATTAAAACTTGACAATTTTAATAACGAATTCATTAATGGCTGGAAAAGAAATTTTTATACATTTTTGCAAAGAAAAAAGCACTAAAAGTAAGGAAGTTTTCATTTCTAAGGAGGGAGGGGGAGGCAATATACTCTCCTAATATGTGTATAACTAACTGCAGATAGAAAACGAATAAAGTTTTCGATATTTCTCGCATTAGATTTCTAATATAGTTTTTAGTGACCCTTATTAATATTTGTAATACCAGTAGCGTACCTAACATGGGTGACACTCGTAGCGGTAATTTGTGATATCACCCCCCCCCCCCCCGTTTTAAAATGAAAAAAAAAGTTTAGATTCTATTTAAATATGAAAATCTTCAGAAACAACTGCATTTGTGAAAAACAAAGTATTTTTAGTGGGATAATATACAGAAAACCAAAAAAAGAAAAAAAGAAAACTATGACTGCTTTTTATGTAACTTGCCCCAAACGCGTGTGGGCGTCGAGTGGTCTAAAAAGTAAGGGGGTCTATATGAAATTGTTGGCCCCGTAATTACTTTAAACGTATCGCACACACAGGGAAAGATAATGGGTTTTCATGTTGGTGGTATAAGAGGTCACTATTATGCCTTAGTATTGACAATATGAACCTAATTCTGAGTATAGTAGTATTAATTCCATAACACAGATTAAAAAAACTTCCCAAAGTGATATAGCTAAAGGAAGGCAGCATAAAATGCAATAATATAACGATTTTTATGCAGAAATTCAAAATAAATATTTTTAAGGTAGTACTCTAGCTTACACAAGGGTTACCCCCCCCCCCCAGGGCAATGACGAACTCCCTCCAAATGCTACGCAGCGCGCCCCCCCTCCCCCGAAAACGTAACCTTTAACATGATATTTAAAAAATCCTATGTGATCCCCTAAAAATTTCAATGCCAAAGTTTATGCCATGACCCCCCTCCTTTGTGCACACCTCTGGCTAAAAAGACTAATACAGTGAAGGGATTAAATCCAGTTACAAAAACTGGAATACGTTTTGAACACAAAAGCTTGCCGACGGCAAAGAACTTTAACCTTTGTTATGATTTTAATTAACAAAACTTAGTTTAAAATCGAAAAATGTTTTATCTCTAAAACTTTTCGGCATCTTTATTTTGTTTAGTCCAATAATTCCCCAAATGTGCCCCGGGAAGCCCTGCAGTCCTCCTAGGACCACTTCGAAATTTTACTATTTTTTTCTCAACTAATTTAGACTTTATTATTTATGAAACTTTTTTCCATTTTTTGCAGATCCTCTGCAGGATAAATAAGGGCTATTCAATACAGATAAAAGACTCATATTTATTTTTGTCTGTCAGTTACGAGTCACACTTTTATTTTGGGAAGGGCGCCATGCAAAAATCCAAGTTCCGAAAAGGGCGCCTTGACTAAAAAGTCTAGGAATCACCGTACAGTCCTGTCTTTTTTTTTTTTTTTTTTTTGTGAAGCGACTAAAAATGCGACATTTGTTATTGTGTTCATCCGTCCACTAAAATATTGATTTTATGCGGCTTATTTCGACATAACACTATTTTTAATGCGCCGATTTCAAAAATTAACATTATTTGTAATCTTACTTGCTTCTATTGCACTCATGATCGTTATCAGCCAGCTATCCGATCTGACAGCAACTTAAGTACGGTTAATAAATCAAACCATTCTTGACCATAGATATGTGTGCTGTCACTTTCACCCTCACATCCCTTTTTTATTGAGGAAACACCATGGGTCTGCTTTTGTCCACAGAACTGAACCTTGGAGCAAAAGATAAGCCACAAACGGGAGCAGACCGTTTACGAAACGAGGGGGGACTAATTGCCTTTATGAGGGTAACAAAAGGGAACGTTTATATAAAGAAGAAGAACATTGCTTTTGCATCTGAAAATATTCACATGCAAAATCACTTCTTGATTCTACATAATTTATTTCCATAATGCTAAAACATTGTTTTGGAAAATAAGAAAACAACAGAAGGGCGCCTTTCGAGAGGGCGCACCGGGAAATGTCCCGGTCAAGTCTATGGCCAGTCCGGGCCTGCATGAAGGATTTTTAAAAGAATTTACCTAAAAAATTACTAGGGACCACACTGGTCCTGCAGTCTTTCCAGGTATACAGAAAATTTCAGTCTTTCTAGTGTTAAACAATAAAGTACTCATTTGTACTACTTCTGAGTTACGTCCTATGATACTTCGGAGTGCCTACTTTGATAATTTGCAGAAAACGTTTGTTCGAAAAAAAATAATTAAAGCTATTAATAGAGTAGTTTATTACTTTCAAAATTTTTGCTCCTTCGATTACTTTTATATTCTATGGCTTCAGCCATGAGTATTACTCAAAAGCAACTACGCAATTTTATAAAAGACAGTAAATAAAGTCTATTTGATACAAAGTTCGTGTAAATAGAAATGAAACTAGCTAAAAGTATGTATTTATCTTCTAAGAAAACATCGAAATTAAAAAATATCACCCAATTTTATGTCTGAGTATGTGAATTTGAACTTCACATATAGTCTACCATATATGTCTAATTTATAACATCGTATAGTTTTCGTATCGTGTGTTTATCAACGTGTTTTGAGACTCAGAACCAATAATAATCAGCAAAATTGACAATTTCTATTTTTGGCCAGCTTTTTGGCTCAAATACTCGTTTGTGCGTTGGATACACAACATTCCAGGGAAAGTCATTCCGCCCTGTCTTACTATTCTTTACCTTTAGAAGCTTGACATTCAATTCTGAGGATATCCTGAGGACATCCAGCGGTAAAACATTAAGATCATTAATTAGTTGCCGAATTTGGCTTGGCTTCATGATAAAAACAGATTGTTTGCGAACGATCCCTAACTAGTAATGCCAATTCGTAGTCTGCCCAAGAGCTATTCAAATTCAGTCTGTTAGAACGCTGATAACTTTTTTAATTTCTAAGATATTGAACTGAAATTTTATAATGAGTTGGAAAATATAGTTGCGGTTTAGATTACGAAAGTTATAAATTGCTATCCTTCGCGAATGCACTGAGAAAAATTAATCGCTTTAAACGGAGTCAGGAGTGAGGAATTATGAAGCATTTATTGAGTTAGACAGTTGATAATGTAGTTAAAATAAATATGAGCGTTTTTTTTTTTTGAAAGCAAATATATTGCAAAGCTTTAATTATCATATTTATATTATATCATTACTTGATTAAGCTAATTATCATACTAATTAATTGTAGTTTTGATTGGAATAGTATTAATTTATACAATTAACAGTTAATACTTCTGATTTAGCATGCTTCCATTTTAACAGTTCGTGCAACCTTGGACCCCCCCCCCCCCCTTAACAAAATCCTAGCTACGTGCCTGTCTGCAGCAACGGGATTCGGACTTTCTCTTGGGGTGCGTTCATAAAGTCGAACGCGTTTAACGAGTGAAACGAGTTAACCGAACGAGGCGTTCAAAAAGTGAACGCGTTTCCTAACTGATCGTTCACAAACTGTAACTCGGCTTACTTCGTGAAGCGAAATTCTTAACGAAGTTAACGAAGGAAAAGGGTGGTTTGTTAAGTTAGGAAATATGGCGGCGCCCAATGAAGATTTTGTCTACAAATGTGACTCCTGCAATTCATATTCGAATAATTATGAAACAATGGTGGAACATGTAAATTCTTGCCGTGAGTATACAGGAGAGTTGTCCGGATTTGATCCTATGTTTTTTTTTTTCTTTTGGGAGAAAAAAAAACACATTAAACAAATTGCCATTTTTGCGATTTTTAAAATTTTGGGAAATTTTAATGAAATTTATTAGCCCATCTGAGCAAAAAACGTCAAACCTCCTTTCATCGTCAAATAATACATTTCTCCGATACATTTTGGGTTTATTTATCATTGGTTTTGCGACCAAACTATCTGTTTTTCACACTGACAAAAAATTCCTTGCGGGCACAGCGCCCGTTTAACACAGATGTTCTAAGAACCCAGGGAACAGTTTTAATTGAAATTGTAATAGAATATCCTTCATTACATTTTGCAAAACGTTTTGCAGCACTCTAACGTGGATTTTTCGCAAATTTTGTAGTTTTGTAAACGTGATAATCCTCTGATCACGTTTTGTTAACTTCACTGTTCGACCTTTTCTTACCTGTCGCAGGTGCGGTTTATGGGTGCCCATGTAGGGGGGTTCAGACCCCTCGCCCCTAGAAATTAGAACTTTTTTTTTAGTAAAAATGCAAAAAAAATTCTTCTCCAGCATTGATGAATAAGTTTCTAAAAATGTCAAATTTTAATAACTAATCTGTGTTGAAATTTGTTTTTATGGGGAAAATATCTGAGCCCCCATTAAAATTGTGCGTATGAGCGCCCATGTGCTGTTCATGTTCAGAGACAGATATGTTAAACCCCTCCTAACGGACATCCGTCTTATGCTGGCATTTTTTAAATTTCCCGATTCCAAGACAAATAACATTATTAAACCCCTGTCCTGCGGACATCCCTCTATTGTGGGCAAATAAATTTGTCCTGTTGGTGTTCGCATTAGAGGGGTTTCACGTAGATGGTTGAGCATCTAAAATCTTGTTGTGGGAATGCATCTGGGTTGTCCAGATGGGTTTCTTAGAATTTAAAAATAAAAATAAAAACTCATAAGACATAATTTTGCTTCCTTTTAGGTTTTGAAAAAATTTAGGTAAAAGGAATTAAAATAAATACTTTCAAATTTATTTTTTACTCAGATAAGCGACAATTAACACAAAAAATTGTAATGTATTTTGAATTTTAAAACTTTGACAAATGCATTTGTACTATACTTTTTGTCAAATGCAAGTATATGCCTAGTTACTATCAAATTCTTAACAGGCGGGGGGGGGGGAATATGCATCGGATTTTAAATAATGTGCATTATTTTGCATTCCACTATAACTGATCAAGAAATAATTCAAGATGCACCTTGTTTCCGTCATGTGATGCCTAATTTTATGAAAGTTAGTAAATAGTATAATGAAATGTATAGCTTTCCTATAGCTGGATGCAAAGCCTGTTGCTGCTAAGTAGGGTTCTGAGCACTTGGAACAACTTACTGGAAGAGGCTGTTATATATGTATGTTTAATAAATGAAATATAGAGCTCTAAAAAAAAAAAAAATTCTGATGTCTGTTTTTCAGGTTCTGCACAAGAACAAGAACTAGAAGATTCTTTTGGTAAGTTATTTAACATTACTGTATTTCTCTTATTTATTTGCATTTTTACTGTTATTAAAGTATTTTGTAGCATATTTAATGTAAAATAATTAGTTACTTTAGAAGATTTTTGTTCATACTTGATGAATAACTGAAGTATCCTGATAGAACTATTGTTTTCACTGGCAGAACGAAAACTCATTATTTTAATTCTTTTTCCTCAAGCATAGATTATACTTGTTATCAACAAAAATAAATAAATAAATCACATGATTTCAAGGAATATTAAAATATCTTATTACTATCGAAAATTGGAACCATATTTTCTGGAGAACCTACAATTTACAGATAATATACTTCGAAATGGCAAAAATAATAATAGTTGCAAAAAATAATTAGCTGTGTATGATCCTTGGAAAATGCATTGTATAATCAAAGTGTAATCCATCTTTTTTGCTAGAAGATACAAAGGTCAGTGGTGTAGCAAGCAACTTCTCAAGAGGTGTCCAGCCTAAAAATAGTGAACTAAGATACTTGGAAATTTAAATGGAAGCAGCCATAATTTAATTTCAATATTATATATATAGAGTCATACATACATAAAACTGATTACGTGGTTGTCTGCCTGCTCACTATCCCATAAATGCATAGCTATAAATCATAGCTATATAAATAAAATCTGATTCTTAATTTACTTTCCAGGTTGTACACAATCCGCTTCTGTAAATGCCGCGCAAGAACATCAGTATTTAAATGAATCATTTGGTAAGTTATTGTACATTACTGTGTTCCTCTTTTTCACTATAAAAATATTTTGTTACATTCTGAATGGCATTACTTCAAAAATAAACTTAAAAACTTTGAATTTGAACGTGAAATTATATTACAGGTTCAATTACTAATGATAATAGGGATGATGAAGCTGGATCCTTGGAGTTCAACAGCTCTATTGGTAAGTCACTGTTTACAAAACCAACTTTTTATTTTTTATCATGATAAATAGTTTGCCACCAAGTGCCATTTTGGCAGAGTTCTTTTCTTAAAATAAAAAGAAATGCTTGGAGTAATATCATCAAGTCTAGTTTAAACCAGACATTTTGTAAAGCGAATGAAATAAGTTTTGAAAAACTATTCTAATGTATCAATCTATGGTGTCAGTGGCGGCGCGAGAGCAAAAATAGACGTCGGCGATGCACAGTTTTGCGAGGCCCTTTTAATCATAAAATATTCTCAGACAAATAATTGAATTCATGGAATTAATTTTTGTACTAACTATTAGCACTTGAGTTCCTAATTCACTTAATTGCTAGGACAAAAAACATTTCATGACCAGTAGCGCAATCAAAAAGAAGTTTTTTCGGTGGTGGAGGGAGGGGGCGGCAGATTGAAGGTAAAACAATAACCTGATAAAAAGGGGGGGGGGGGGGCGGGTTACAAATTTTGAAATTTGTAGTTTAAAAAGGCCGTTTTAAGCTTTCTTTGCTGATGTTAGGGGAAAAGAGGTACAGGGGTCTTGGTGGAAATTTCTAGAAATTGAAGCCTTAAAAATGCAATTATAGGCCATATTTATTGACTTTAGGATCACTGACTGTTCCAGATCAATTCTTAAAAAAAAAAAAAAAAAGTCAAAATCAATCCCCTGCAAATTTTCGAAATTGAAGTTTCAAAAACAGAATTTTAGACAAGGAAGAGAGCTCTTTCCTCGAAAATTTTTGAAAGGTACGGTCCTAAAAACTTTAGCAATATTTTATATTTAGGAGCCATTCAACTTAAACTTTTTGTTAATGTAGTTTAAAAAACCCAATTGCTTATGATATAAAAGAGAGGCGGTATGGGGACGCTTGCCCGAATATTTTCTGAAATTCAAGCCTTCAAAATGCGATTACAAGGCCATATTTTGTAATATTAGGCTCGGTAATTTTTGAAATTCAAGCTACAAAAACGCAATTTTAAGCGATTTTCGATGTTGAGTATTTGGGGGCTTTAAACTGGAAATATCGCGAAATTAAAAACCTGGAAACGAAATTTCAGATGCTCCGGTGTGTGTGTGTATGGGGGGGGGGGCGGAGTTCAGAAGAGCAGCATTTTGAATATTTTCTTATTTTTAGACGAACGTAGGAAATAATTGAAAAAAGAAAAGAAATAGGACAGGGGTGGGGGAATAGAGTTCGCTGATTAATAAGCTGTAGCTATTGAATATTTTTAACTAAGGCCCCGACAGAATTGGGCCCTGCATTTGCTAAGGCTGGCTCTGTGCAGTCTCCCCTGCACGCACTATTTTGATTACTTTTGTGTCTGTTGTATTTAACAAGAGCTTTAATTGAAAACATGGAAATTTCTTAAAACTTCTAAGAACTTTGCGAGACCGTATCTGCTTGAGGCCGTCGGCAGTCGCCGACGCCTAGCGCCACCACTGTGTGGTGTGCGTAGTGCATCTATTGGGGGGGGGAGGCACCAGCAATGTTTGGAAATTGAAGTCCAAAAGCTCTCCTCTTGAGTTTTACTAACTGGCATTGGGGGTGCCCTGTATCCCCACAAATATTTTGGCGGGTGCTCGGGCACCACAGCACCCCATAGTCAGCGACTTTGGTCCAGAATTTCAATATATATGTACCGTAGAAGCAGGTGACTATGGTACAGTTTTAGTACATTTCTGACTATAATTATTCAAAATTCATCTGAAAAAACATGAAGTTGCATTATTATAGTTTAGGACCTTCGCTTTTGATTCCAACCTTGAAATAATTTGAAACTTTACTCACACTTCCTCCACAGCAGTTTTTCTTTGTACTATTCTCACCCTTTCATTGCAGGTGAGAATGGTATAGCACATATTTCAGCATTTTCATATAGGTTTTGGTGGGTTGTACCATACTCTACCTCTCTTATATTTTAACGGGAGAGTTGTAGATGTAAGTTATGCTGAAAATTGAACTTTGAAGAATCAAGTACGTTATAAAATAGAGATAAAACAAAGGCTTTATTTTCTTCATAATTTTTGAAGATAGATACCGAATCTTATCTTTTTCAGGCCACTGCCAAAGCTTGCCTCGCTTCAACATTGTTGAAACTTAAAACTCACTTGCATCTACATCCATGATTTTTCCTGGGTACTTTTTCCCCTGATATTTCAACTCACCCTCCAAAATTTCAGTTAATTACTGTATCACACTCTCCCTCTAAATTGTAAACTTTACACATTTGTAACTGTAGCAACATCAAAATATTTTAATTTTGAATGAAAATTGGAGGTAACTTTCTTTGTGCAATATATAAGCGAAATGTACATACGAAATTGTGATTCCTTCTGCACTATAAGTCCAGCAACATAAATTTCCGAGCTACCTATACAAACACGTAGCACCATTTGCTCACCACAAATCAAGTCATAATCACCAGATTATTCATTTCTCGGGCCGTTATGACAGTAATAACAACTCTTTCATCACCAGAGAAGGTTGCACAATTGTTCCTACTGAAACTGGGCTAGCCCGGATTTCACTATGAATGCCTACTACGTTAAAACTTGGTTTTGTATCATTCGCACTTGCTTTAACTGTATGTATTGATAATAAAGACAGACAAGGGTGCTGTGAAAGAGTTGTAATTCTTCAGAAGTGTAGCCATTCTGTAACGTTACGGAATCACTGTTGTAACCCAATTTTATGGTCAAAATCTTATTTCTAACATTTTTCCTTTCACTATTTTATTTTGCAACATGATTTTTCTGCAATCGGGGTTCACCGATATATATCATGATATATATCCGATATTTATTTTGAAAACATCATGACATTTTCAATATTTATTTTTTCAAGTATGGTATTTTCAATATAAGAAGTATATTAATCAGGGTTGGTATAAAACCCGGGTTTTTTGAAAAAAGGAAGGTTTCTTGGAAAATCATGAAGATTTTATTAATTAATTGTTAAGGGACATTAAATATTTATATTTGTACCTAATTCCTTTGTACTTAATTATATACCTGATTAAGAGTAAAATCATGGAACTTCATTTCCTCATACTTAAAGATTTCTGTAGGAGAATATTTTTTGAAAATCTAACTATTATAAAAAATAAAATACGTAAATGGGTCTTGGTATAAATAATCAAAAAAAAAAAAAAAAAATTTACTGTGATAGTTCAGGCATTATTAATAACCAAAAATAAATTTTGGCAAATTAATTGCCTAATAATCATATGCTTTAATATGCTTTTTGGACTATTTTGAAATGCAAGAGGCAAAAAATAAGAGCTTCTTGGATTGTTTCTCCGTGCAATTTAGAAAATCTTAGTTGGTCTGCCTTTCATATTTATATACCTAATAAGAAAGCTGCATTGATTAAAAAAAAGAAAAAAAATAAAATAAAAACTATTTAACAAATTTGCATTACCTTACAAATATAAGTTTCTAAACTTATTAAATCTGTAATTTATCTATATAGCTTTGCTAGTTACTTTGCATCAATTAGATTTTACTCTTTGCAATAATATGTAAAATTTAGGAAAACATTTGGGGGGAAACAAAAAAAATTTATAACAAACAAAAAAAAAAAAAACATTTTTGAAAAAACCACATGGTTTAAAAAAAATGGTTTAAAAAAACAACCCTGATATTAATGACAGTAATACTGTTCATTTATAATAAAAAATGACCAAAAATTTATGTCTATATGATGTATAATGCATCATTAATATAACAAAGTAATATAATATTCCTTTATTACTTGCATTTTATATTCGTAAAATTATTAGTTATGTAACAATTTTAATTCACATTAAAAGTGCAGAATTAAATATTAAACATTGCTCAGAGAAAAAGAAAATGTCCTACGGCTATGCACCAACTCATGCATATTATTTATTCCTGAATCATCCAACTGCAAAAGTATTTAACATGAGAAAACTGAGTAAAACAGCTAATGCTCAAGTAACTCCATTAAAATTGATAGAAATGTAAAAAGAAATATTAGATATGAATGATGGAAGAAGCATTAATTTTAAGTCTACATATCATTATTATAATAAAAGAAAATCAAGAGTGATTTGACAATGCATTTACTATTTTGAAGACTTTAGTTCGTGCTAATTGAAAATATCCAATATATATCAAAATATCAGATATTTCCAAGCCCTGACTGCAATAAAATTCTAGAAAAATTTTTTGAACAACATTTTTTGACTTTACAGATTTGATTTACTCTTCCAATATAGTTTTCAAAGTAATCTATTCCTTTTTAGATAAAGCCAGAGTCTTCAACTGGAGTCAGAAGAGTGGGCTCTTATTAATAGAGCTTTATAAAGAGCACAAGGACCAGTTTGCATCTTCCTATTTAAAAAAAAAATGTTTGGGACAGCATTTCCAGGCGGATGCTGTCCGATTATGGGTACGAGGTGACTCGTATTCAATGTGAAAATAAGTAGAAAGCTATGACGAATGCCTATAAGAAGGCAAAGGACGGAAACAAGGTCAGTGGAACAGGGAGAAAAACTTTTTTCCTTTTTAATGAGCTGGATGACATATACTGCGGCGACCATGTTGTAGTTCCCTTATCTACAGGGTCGTCACAGGGCGGCTTCCAAGTCCTCCCCGTCTGTTCCTCGGAGGAAACAACAGTAGAGCCTCTGCAGAAAAAGAGAAAGGAGGAAAAGCCTAAAAGCAATAACGAAGTTCCTGCATGGTTGTGGAAATATGAGGAGGGAGCAGAAAGGCGCCACGCGGATAAAATGCGAATGCAAGAAAGGTTTTAAGACCTTTTCGAAAAATTTGTAAATAAATAAAAATAAATATTTTATGTTATTTGGATTTATATCATTGTGCCAGATGTGATATCCTCGGTAATCTACATACTGTATGACAATAGATTGTATGGAAAGGCAAACAACCGGGTTAAAGGCGGGAATGGATGCATCTATTAGTTTATAGGAATTCAGCCAGTTTTGCAAATACATGTTGGCTTCTAAATTGAGCAGTCACACTCAATGAGCAGAACACGCACATCAAAATTCTACTTTTCTCGCTCATTCAGATAGACTCGTCTTAATGGGACGTTTGCCAATTTAATACAATCCGTGGTCAAAATTTAACTCGATTTCAATTTATAATGCTAAATGTTTGATTAGGTTCAACAAAATGAATGTTTACCCATTTGGCAAAGGGAAGTTCGCAGAGGACTGGTGGGAAAAACTGTAGTGTTTCTGCCAGGTGAAAACCTATTTTGCCAATGTTCAAACATATAATTTGTTATAGCTTTCAGATGCAGCTTTCTATTTTTTTTCTTCATCAAATTAATATTTTTTTTTTAGATGCTGCAATACTTTTTAATTTTAGTGTTATTTCAACTTCCTTTACACTAAAGGCAACTCATGATAAATGGCCGCTTTACCTTACGTACAATATGTTGCTAAATACAGAAATTGGTTTCAATAGATCAGGAAGTAGTTTTTTATATTTTCAATAACTCTCGTCAGATTATCCACTTCCCCAGTGTTTCTTTTCTCAAGTGAGGATTATGTCCTAATATTTTTCTGTCATATTATTCTCTGAAAAGTCGAAGCTTAAAAATATAATCTGAAAAAGAATCATAAGAACACAAAGTTGAATCACTAAACAAAAAAAAAAAAAAAAAAAACTACCCATTGTATAAATTACACCTTTAAGGTGAATCGAATTACTGAAATCCCGTAAAAAAAGATATTAACAAAAATAAGAAAATAAAATAAAACCTTTTGAATTGGGGAAAAAAATGGAAACATGCGTATAAACTAATTTATAATTTTATAATTATAGAAACTGAACACCTTCCCGCCCGCAGCGAGGCTCGACCATGGGACCACTAATTTCCCAAGATACCGTCTTACCGACTAAACTATTCAGGCTTCGAACAGCGACATCTTAAACGTAGAAAATACAAAACAGTGCACCTTAACTATGATTTAGTTTCTCTGAGATCCGCAAAGTGCTTGATAAAAAAACAAACATAGAATTTCGTTCCCTACCCAAATCGATGTATCTTGTTAATTACGAATTTATATTTTATGAGATCCTCAGGTAGAGTAATTAGGTGTAACCAGAGATTGTCCCGTATCCTAATCGATGTTTTCCTTTAAATAAAAAAATGGGTCGATCTGAAAAATAATTGAAAACCTATGATTTAAAAATTAACTAATTTTTGTATAAGCCGGTTAAAAAATTCTGGAAGTCCTCCCGCCTGCGACCAGGCTTGAACCCTAGACGCTAGGGCTAAAGGCCCAGCGCTTTACCATTTGGCTTCAGCAGGGGCAATCTTGAGCATTATAAAGTAAAAAAAGCGCATTGATTGATATTGATTTAATATTAATGAGAATAATGGTAGAATAGTTAAGTAGATAAGTCCCTGTTGAGAGCTCAGAAATAAGTGGACTGTATTATGAAAATTTTTAAGTATTTTATTAATGCCAAGGGGGCATTGAATTGATAATGGTTCCTTACATAGGCCAAGGGGCCATTACATATATGTGCAGGGCACAGCTGAAATAGTTCTTCGCATAGGCCAAGGGGCCGTTACATATATGTGCAGGGCACAGCTGCGGATTACTTCCTCATTCGTTGAACATCCAATTGCTTCTGCTAGCTTACTCTTACTTGCCGTAAGTGGCGCTGTTGTAGGGCGTGACGGGGCACACCGAACATTCCGCCTGGCGTTGAAATGTTGATTTCAACAAATTAATATAACAAATATTAAAAAAGACAATTATATAAAATGACTAAAGAAATACAGAACATTCACATACAATTCAAAATTACACACAATATAAAATTCTACAGGTAAATCTCTATACATTCCCAATAGGCAAAACTGCAATTTTTGTAATTGGTCTTTTGTATATACCATTTTTAGTCTGAACTGTAACAACTCTTACATGGTTGTCTTTTCCGCAGAATATCTCATTAATTCTTCCCAATAACCATTTACAGGTAGGAAGGTTTTCCTCCTTTACAACTACCATATCTCCAATTTTTACATTTTGTTTAGCAAACAACCATTTATTTCTCTGGATTAATGTGCTCAAATAGTTATTTGACCAATTCTTCCAGATATTTTGAACCATTTTAGTTGTTTTCTGCCATAAACTAAGTCTGTTATTATTTAACTCAGTTAAGTTAGGTTCAGCGATAGTATTAATTGGTCTACCTATGAGAAAATGTCCAGGAGTTAGAACATCTAAATCATCAATATTTGATGTTAAAGGAGTTAGAGGGCGCGAGTTCAAAATTCCCTCTACTTGAATAACAATAGTTAAAAACTCTTCATAGGTTAATATTGTATCTCCTACAGTTCGTTTGAAGTAATACTTAAAAGACTTGACTCCTGCTTCTGCAAGACCATTAAAATTTGGTGCTCTCGGAGGTATAATTTTCCACTTTATATTTTCCTCAGTTAAAAAATTGTACAAAGAATCATTTTGTTTATTGAAAAGATCCCTCAATTTTTTAATTTCTGAATTTGCACCCTCGAAATTCTTTGCATTGTCACTAAATATTTTTTCTGGTTTACCTCGTCGGGCAAAAAACCGCTTTAAGCAAGCAATACATGCTTCGGCAGTTAAGTTATTTACGATCTCTAAGTGGATTGCTTTTGTTGCCATGCAAACAAAAATACAAACGTATATCTTGTGATAGTTACCTTTCCGTTGACCCTTATACTTAATCAGAAATGGACCACAATAATCAATAGCACAAGAATTAAACGTAAAATTAACATTGGTCCTTTCTGAAGGTAATCCTCCCATTATTTGTTGAGAAGTGGTAGGTTTTGCCTTTGTACAAATAACACATTGGTGAACAATCTGTCTAGCAATGTTCCTGCCATTAAGTGGCCAATACAATTGCCTAACTGAATTTAACAAAGCTTGTGGGCCATTGTGAAAGTTTTTAGCATGAAAATAAAGAAAAACAAGTTTGGTTATCTTATGCTCAGATGGCAATATAATGGGATGCCTTTGATTATAGCTTAAATTTGCATTGTTTATCCTACCACTTACTCTAATCAAACCATTTTTATCAAGAAATGGATCAAAATATTTTAACTTACTCCTTGAAGAGAGTGGCAAACCTTTTTTCAAAGCCAAAATTTCTTCAAAAAAGTACTTGCTTTGTACAAGTTGAAGAAGAAAAATTTTAGATTTTTCCATTTCATCCGAACTGATGGGGCCTGTTAGTTTACTACCTGGTTTTCTGCAGTTATTGTGAAACCTAAAAAGTAAACTAATCACACGAATTAATTTCAAGAAACTATTAGTAATACTAAAGAGGCCCTCAAAAAATAAGTTGTCATGTACAGTCAACAGGGAAGTTGTATTTTGTTTCAGTTCTTTCGCAAAATGTTCTTCACTGTAATTAGATTCTGGGTTTGAGTAGAAGGTCCAGTTGTCATCTGCAAGGAACTCAGGGCCATCCCACCAAAGCTTGTTCGTAGAGAGCGAAATGGCGTCTTGTCCCCGGGACAATGGGTCTGATGGGTTACACTCGGAAATCACGTGTTTCCAGTCAAAATTTTTTGAAAGTTCCTGAATCAATGATACTCGATTGCTGACGAATGTCTTGAGGAGATGTGGTGAGGTGGAGATCCAGGCGAGAGCAATAGTCGAATCTGACCACAATGTCACCTTATCTATTTTAAGCTTGAGAGCGGTCATCACTCTGTGAACCAGTTGGCATAGCAGGAGGCACGCTGACAGCTCCAATCTGGGAATACTGACCGTCTTTAAAGGTGAAACTCGGCTTTTGCTACAGATAAGTTTGCAGCTATGAGTGTCCGAGTTAGAGGATTTGAGGTATACTGACGCTCCAAACGCCCTTTCGCTGGCATCAGCGAAACCGTGGATTGAGATGGAGGTCGGATCTTGTACAAGGATGCATCTTGGAATATTAAATGTTTCTATAACTGGAAGAGACCTTAGAAACTTGTCCCATTCCAAGAAAAAGTCAGGTGGAACTTGTTCATTCCAGTCGCATTTTAGCAACCAAAGCTGTTGCATTAATATTTTGGCTTGACATATTACCGGACCGATTAGTCCTAGCGGGTCGAATAAGCGAGCAATTTGGCTGAGCACTTCTCGCTTTGTATAAGTAGAGCTTAAGTTCACAGTAACCTTAAAGTTAAAGGTGTCTGAGTTACTATTCCATAGCAGTCCTAGTGTTTTCACTGGTGAATCTAAATCTTTTTCCTTGAAAGAGAAATCTGGACAGTCTAATGACCTTACATCTGCATTAGAACGCCATTTGTGTAGACACATTTGACCTGCCTGAAGTAGTTCAGATAACTGTCTAGTTAATTCCTTGAAGTTCGTCAGATTGGACGATCCAGAGAGACAATCATCCATGTAAAAATCCTTGAGGACGATTTCCGAGGCTAATGGGAAGCTTTTTTCTTCATCCCTTGCAAGTTGTTGCAGCGTTCTTGTAGCAAGATATGGGCTGCTTGCACATCCGTATGTGACAGTTTTTAAGCGAAAAATTTTGTCCGGTTCCTCCTTTCCTTCTCTCCACAAGATTTTTTGGAAATTAGTGTGAGAAGGATCTACTTCGATTTGGCGAAACATTTTATTGATATCAACAGTAAACGCCCAAATATGTTTTCTAAAACGCGTTGTTATAGCAAAGAGATCATCTTGGATCATTCCTCCCTTTAATAACAAATCATTTAGTGACTTCCCGTTAGTTGTTTTGCAACTCCCGTCAAAAACAACTCTTAATTTTGATGACGTGCTGGACGGTCGGATCACACCATGATGGGGAAAGAAAAAGCCCTCTTCAGGATTTTTATCTTCAACTAATTCCTCCATATGGCCTAAATTTTCATATTCTTGAAGAAAATCTACATACAATTATTTTAATTTTGGGTCGCGATCAAATTTTTTCCACAACTGAGTTAATCTCTTTGAAGCGATTTGCTGAGAATCCCCCAATCCCTCATCTTTTGATATTTGAGGTTTAAAGGACAAATAAACAACGTATCTACCATCATTCTTCCGATAATGAGTATTTAAAAAATGTTCATTGCAATAACGCAATTCTTCACTAACTATTGGTTTGGTTTGATCAACCTGCTCAATTTCCCAAAAGGAGGTTAATGCTTTGTCCAAACGCTCAGATTCTAAAAGTAGAAAACATGAATCAGATGATGGTTTATCGGATTTTGATGGCGGAAGAGTACCTGATACGATATGATCGAATACAGTTTCAACTAAATATAATTGTGAGTTATCAATTTTAATTTTATTTTTGCCTAAAAGATCAAAAAACAGGGAAGCTCCCAGTATTACATCTACCTTTTTTGGAATATTCCATGCATTGTCCGCTAGTTTCACATTGGACGGAAAATTATAATTGGAAATATTTATATGACATGGAGGGAAGACAGCAATTTTTGGAACAACTAACATATCCAGATGGTATAATTTAGATTTAGTTTCGTTAGATAACTCAGTTGAGATAATTGATTTTGAATTACAGATGGAATCACTGATTCCTACAATAGGAACGTGGGTTTTTTGCTTCTTTAATCCTAAAGAATTTGCGGCATTCGTGGTGATTAAATTAACACTTGAGCAGCAATCTAAGGAAGCCACAAATGAACTGAATGATCCACTGCTATTTTTCAAATAAATCACAGCTGTGTTCAAAATAACGCAAGGATTTTTCTGATTCTCATGCGCTAGTAAGGCGGTTGAAGTAGAAGGGAAGGAAGGGAGGGGTGGACTTGATATATCGCGTACTTGAGAAGACGTATTGGCGTTTTCATTTTTTTCTTGCTCGGTGCAATGAATCAGACTATGATGAGCCTTATTGCAAATGAAGCATTTGCTCTTCGAAAGGCAAGGATTTGGAAGATGGTTATTCAAACAAATTCTACAAAAGTTATACTTATTTACTAGGCCTATTCTTTTGTTTAAATTCATTTGTTTAAATTTCTCACACCGGTATAAGGGGTGCGTTTCATTGCAATTGAAAATCACACATTGCTTAGTTTTATTATTATTTTTCAGAAGAAGAGAGTGGTTTTCACTATTTATATGGGTGCCAAGTTTCATATTAACTTGGAACTTCTTTTTCTGCGTTTGAGAAGTAGACGCTTGAATTATTCTTGAACGCTCTTCTAAAAAGCTTAAGAAATCGTTCAGTTTCGGAATGACATTTTTGTTTAGTTTCATTTCGAAACTCTTTCTGACATCTGGATCTAATTTTTGAAACAAGATGTGCAGAATTAATGTGTCTGACAGTTCATTAGATTTCAATCCAAGTAAATCTAATGCGCGGATTTGACATTTTGTATCATCTATCAGTTGCATTAACTGATTGGGAGAGTCTTGAATCTTAGACATAGTTAATATTTTAAGCACATAATGTTCTATTACTGCGCGTTTATTTTCATATCTGTCTTCTAAAGATGACCAAAGAGAGTCATATGTATCTTGAGACGATTCAAGTCTTTTAGCTTCTCCCCTTAAGCAACTTTTTAAATAACATAATTGTTGCGTGGGGGTTAAATCAGGATTATTCCCGATTATTGACATAAACTGAACTTTAAAGTTCTGGAAATCTTCATACCTTCCCGAAAATGAGGGTAAGGGTAAGTCGGGAATTTTAAATTTGTTTACATTTTTAACAGTTTTTTCGTTAGCAGAATTGCTGCTTAATTTCGAGAGGAAAATATTAATTTTTACCTCTGCTTGATCCAGTTCGTCTTGAAGCTCCATTGTCAGGGATAGAGCGTCCTTTAGATCGATTTCATCCGGGAGTCTTGTATAGGACAAGAGCATCTCTTCAAGTGCTGATTTCAGTTCGAGAACAGCTTTCATTTTGCTTTTTAGTAGAATTTCTGTTTCTGTCACATCTTCAATATCCAGGATAAATAAAGATGCGAACTTACACAATTTCTCTACCTTGACTTTTAGCGCTCCTCGTTGACGGTTTAATCCAACAAGTGTTGTCATTTTACTGGAGCTCCGGCTCGACGGACCAACTGTTGAGAGCTCAGAAATAAGTGGACTGTATTATGAAAATTTTTCAGTATTTTATTAATGCCAAGGGGGCATTGAATTGATAATGGTTCCTTACATAGGCCAAGGGGCCATTACATATATGTGCAGGGCACAGCTGAAATAGTTCTTCGCATAGGCCAAGGGGCCGTTACATATATGTGCAGGGCACAGCTGAGGATTACTTCCTCATTCGTTGAACATCCAATTGCTTCTGCTAGCTTACTCTTACTTGCCGTAAGTGGCGCTGTTGTAGGGCGTGACGGGGCACACCGAACAGTCCCTTTTCTATATCGATGTTTTCTGTTAAGTAAGAGATCCACAGGTAAAATAAATAATAAAAGTCAGAACTTAGTCCTTTATCCACATCGATGCTTTCGATTTAGTAAGAGAATCGAAAAAAAAATTGAAATAATTACAGAAAACCCGTGATTAAATATATTTTTTTATTCTTTTAAAAGAGCCAGTGGGGCCGTCGTAGCCCGATCGGTAGAGAGTCGGATTCGGGGCCGGAGGGTCCTGAGTTCGAACCTCGATGGTCGAAGATCCACCGTCGTCATTAAAGGGGACTAGCCGACGTTAAATATGCTCGTGGTCTCAATGTCCTCCAAGTGAAACGATACCTCTGGGGATGCTAGCACCAGGCAGCTATTAGCTCCTGGACTAGTTCTAAATTCTCATTAACTGTTCGATCCAGTGATGGTGCTGCCATCTGTCTGTATAAAAAATAATAGAGGCAAGGCACTTAGTATGCAGTCCTCGACATAAATACAGTTGTAGTCAGTTGTGACTCGGAATCGGAAATAAGCCACTAAATGAATGCGGACGGTTTTCCAGCCCGCAGCCGGGGTCGAACCCTAGACGTTTCGATTTCAGGCTCAGCGCTTAACTGACAGCGCCACGCGGGCTTTGTCGAGGCCAATCGTGAAGAGCATAAAAACAAAAATTGCACCTTGATTGGTTTTGATTTAATTTCAGTGAAATCCGCAGGTAAAACAACTAAGTAAAGTCTGAGTTCCTTATCCACATTGAAGTTTTGGGATAATTAAGCGAATAAAATTTTATTTTTTAATCGGAAAAACATCTGAAAACCCATGACTGAATATGTTTTTAAATAAACCAGTCAATTGATGCGGAAGGACGTTGAGGCCGCAGCCGGGTTCGAACCCTAGACGTTTCGATTACAGACCCAGCGCTTTACCGACTGCGCTACGCGGGCTTTGCTAAGGGCAGTCCTAAACTGTATAAAACCAAAAAATTACACCTTCATTGATATTGATGTAATTTCAATGAGATCCACAGGTTGATTAACTAATAAAAGTCAGAGTTTAGTCCCTTTTCCACATCGATGCTTTCGATTTAGTAAGAGAATAGAAAAAAAAATTGAAATTATTACTGACTACCCATAATTAAATATATTTTTTTAAATAAGCCAGTAAATGAATGCGGAAGGTCTTCCAGACCGCAGCCGGGTTCGAACCCTAAACGTTTCGATCACAGACCCAGCGCTTTACCGACTGCGCTACGCGGGCTTCGCCGAGGGCGTTCCGAAACAGTATAAAACAAAAAAATTACACTTTCATTGATATTGATGTAATTTCAATGAGATCCACAGGTAGAATAACTAATAAAAGTCCGAGTTTAGTCCCTTACCCACATCGATGCTTTCGATTTAGTAAGAGAATCGAAAAAAAAAATTGAAATAATTACCGAAAATCCATGATTAAATAACTTTTATTTAAACAAGCCAGTAAGTGAAAGCGGAAAGTCTTCTAGACCGCAGCCGGGTCCGAACCCTAAACGTTTCGATTACAGACCCAGCGCTTTACCGACTGCGCTACGCCGGCTTTGCTAAGGGCAGTCCTAAACTGTATAAAACCAAAAAATTACACTTTCATTGATATCGATGTAATTTCAATGAGATGCACAGGTTGATTAACTAATAAAAGTCAGAGTTAAGTCCATTATCCGCATCGATGCTTTCGATTTAGTAAGAGAATAGAAAAAAATTGAAATAACTACTCACCACCCATGATTAAATATATTTTTTTAAATAAGCCAGTATATGAATGCGGAAGGTCTTCAAGACCGCAGCCGGGGTCGAACCCTAGACGTTTCGATTTCAGGCTCAGCGCTTAACTGACAGCGCCACGCGGGCTTTGTCGAGGTCAATCGTGAAGAGAATAAAAACAAAAATTGCACCTTGATTGGTTTTGATTTAATTTCAGTGAAATCCGGAGGTAAAACAACTAAGTAAAGTCTGAGTTCCTTATCCACATTGAAGTTTTGGGATAATTAAGCGAATAAAATTTTATTTTTTAATCGGAAAAACATCTGAAAACTCATGACTGAATATGTTTTTAAATAAGCCAGTCAATTGATGCGGAAGGACGTTGAGGCCGCAGCCGGGTTCGAACCCCAGACGTTTCGATTACAAACCCAGCGCTTTACCGACTGCGCTACGCGGGCTTTGCCAAGGGCAGTCCTAAACAGTATAAAACCAAAAAATTACACCTTCATTGATATTGATGTAATTTCAATGAGATCCACAGGTAGAATAACTAATAAAAGTCAGAGTTTAGTCCCTTACCCATATCGATGCTTTCGATTTAGTAAGAGAATCGAAAAAAAATTGAAATAATTACTGAAAATCCATGATTAAATATATTTTTTTAAATAAGCCAGTAAGTGAAAGCGGAAGGTCTTCCAGACCGCAGTCGGGTTCGAACCCTATACGTTTCGATTACAGACCCGGCGCTTTACCGACTGCGCTACGCGGACTTTGCCAAGGGTAGTCCTAAACTGTATAAAATCAAAAAATTACACCTTCATTGATATTGATGTAATTTCAATGAGATCCAAAGGTTGATTAACTAATAAAAGTCAGAGTTTAGTCCCTTTTCCACATCGATGCTTTCGATTTAGTAAGAGAATCGAAAAAAAAATTGAAATAATTACTGAAAATCCATGATTAAATAATTTTTTTTAAATAAGCCAGTAAATGAATGCGGAAGGTCTTCCAGATCGCAGCCGAACCCTAGACGTTTCGATTTCAGGCTCAGCGCTTAACTGCCAGCGCCACGCGGGCTTTGGCAAGGTCAATCGTAAAGAGTATAAAAACAAAAAATGCACCTTTGATTGGTTTCGATTTAATTTCAGTGAAATCCGGATGTAAAATAACTAAGTAAAATCTGAGTTCCTTATCCACATTGAAGTTTTGGGTTAATTAAGCGAATAAAAATTTATTTTTTAGTCGGAAAAACAACTGAAAACCCATGACTGAATATGTTCTTAAATAAGCCAGTCAATTGATGCGGAAATTCCTCGCGCCTGCAGCCGGGTTCGAACCCTAAACGTTTCGATTCCAGACCCAGCGCTTTACCGACTGCGCTACGCGGACTTTGCCAAAGGCAGTCCTAAACTGTATAAAATCAAAAAATTACTCCTTCATTGATATTGATGTAATTTCAATGAGATCCACAGGTTGATTAACTAACAAAAGTCAGAGTTTAGTCCCTTTTCCACATCGATGCTTTCGATTTAGTAAGAGAATAGAAAAAAAATTGAAATTATTACTGACTACCCATGATTAAATATATTTTTTTAAATAAGCCAGTAAATGAATGCGGAAGGTCTTCCAGACCGCAGCCGGGTTCGAACCCTAAACGTTTCGATTACAGACCCAGCGCTTTACCGAATGCGCTACGCGGGCTTCGCCGACGGCGTTCCGAAACAGTATAAAACAAAAAAATTACACTTTCATTGATATTGATGTAATTTCAATGAGATCCACAGGTAAAATAACTAATAAAAGTCCGAGTTTAGTCCCTTACCCACATCGATGCTTTCGATTTAGTAAGAGAATCGAAAAAAAATTGAAATAATTACCGAAAATCCATGATTAAATAACTTTTATTTAAACAAGCCAGTAAGTGAAAGCGGAAAGTCTTCTAGACCGCAGCCGGGTTCGAACCCTATACGTTTCGATTACAGACCCAGCGCTTTACCGACTGCGCTACGCGGGCTTTGCCAAGGGCAGTCCTAAACTGTATAAAACCAAAAAATTACACTTTCATTGATATCGATGTAATTTCAATGAGATCCACAGGTTGATTAACTAACAAAAGTCAGAGTTTAGTCCCTTTTCCACATCGATGCTTTCGATTTAGTAAGAGAATAGAAAAAAAATTGAAATTATTACTGACTACCCATGATTAAGTATATTTTTTTAAATAAGCCAGTAAATGAATGCGGAAGGTCTTCCAGACCGCAGCCGGGTTCGAACCCTAAACGTTTCGATTGCAGACCCAGCGCTTTACCGACTGCGCTACGCGGGCTTCGCCGAGGGCGTTCCGAAACAGTATAAAACAAAAAAATTACATTTTCATTGATATTGATGTAATTTCAATGAGATCCACAGGTAGAATAACTAATAAAAGTCCGAGTTTAGTCCCTTACCCACATCGATGCTTTCGATTTAGTAAGAGAATCGAAAAAAAATTGAAATAATTACCGAAAATCCATGATTAAATATTTTTTTTTAAATAAGCCAGTAAGTGAAAGCGGAAAGTCTTCTAGACCGCAGCCGGGTCCGAACCCTAAACGTTTCGATTACAGACCCAGCGCTTTACCGACTGCGCTACACGGGCTTTGCCAAGGGCAGTCCTAAACTGTATAAAACCAAAAAATTACACTTTCATTGATATCGATGTAATTTCAATGAGATCCACAGGTTGATTAACTAATAAAAGTCAGAGTTAAGTCCATTATCCACATCGATGCTTTCGATTTAGTAAGAGAATAGAAAAAAATTGAAATAATTACTCACCACCCATGATTAAATATATTTTTTTAAATAAGCCAGTATATGAATGCGGAAGGTCTTTGAGACCGCAGCCGGGGTCGAACCTTAGACGTTTCGATTTCAGGCTCCGCGCTTAACTGACAGCGCCACGCTGGCTTTGTCGAGGTCAATCGTGAAGAGCATAAAAACAAAAATTGCACCTTGATTGGTTTTGATTTAATTTCAGTGAAATCCGCAGGTAAAACAACTAAGTAAAGTCTGAGTTCCTTATCCATATTGAAGTTTTGGGATAATTAAGCAAATAAAATTTTATTTTTTAATCGGAAAAACATCTGAAAACTCATGACTGAATATGTTTTTAAATAAGCCAGTCAATTGATGCGGAAGGACGTTGAGGCCGCAGCCGGGTTCGAACCCTAGACGTTTCGATTACAAACCCAGCGCTTTACCGACTGCGCTACGCGGGCTTTGCCAAGGGCAGTCCTAAACAGTATAAAACCAAAAAATTACACCTTCATTGATATTGATGTAATTTCAATGAGATCCACAGGTAGAATAACTAATAAAAGTCAGAGTTTAGTCCCTTACCCATATCGATGCTTTCGATTTAGTAAGAGAATCGAAAAAAAATTGAAATAATTACTGAAAATCCATGATTAAATATTTTTTTTTAAATAAGCCAGTAAGTGAAAGCGGAAGGTCTTCCAGACCGCAGTCGGGTTCGAACCCTATACGTTTCGATTACAGACCCAGCGCTTTACCGACTGCGCTACGCGGACTTTGCCAAGGGCAGTCCTAAACTGTATAAAATCAAAAAATTACACCTTCATTGATATTGATGTAATTTCAATGAGATCCAAAGGTTGATTAACTAATAAAAGTCAGAGTTTAGTCCCTTTTCCACATCGATGCTTTCGATTTAGTAAGAGAATCGAAAAAAAAATTGAAATAATTACTTAAAATCCATGATTAAATAATTTTTTTTAAATAAGCCAGTAAATGAA
>NW_026557925.1:0-55783 GCF_026930045.1 Uloborus diversus | reverse complement strand
CCAAAATAAAGAAATCGATTTTTTGAACCACCCTAATGACCAGCTAATGTGCCCAATTTCTTCAAGTAATTTATCTATATAAAAAAAAAAGGAATGTTTCCGCTAAAGTACAGTAATCTTTCTGAAATTATTCTGGAATTTCTCTGAAGAGGTCATTCCATGTCAAGTGATCCAAAATTTGGGAAATTTTTTCCCTCACCCTTTTGTATTTTTTTTTTTTTTTTTGAAAATTGGCTCATCGATTGTACCCTTCGAGGTTATCAAAAGTCCAAATTTTTAGATTTTTATCTCTATTATTTTTTTATTTATGACACTGATTTTTCGAAAAGCCCTCTTTTTTTCATGGATGCATAAACATAAAATGGACGATAACTCAGCACCAAATATAGATAGAAAGATTTGGTAAAAAGTATTTTCAAGTATATTAGTTGCTGTTTAATGGGATATGCAACATGACTAATTTCAGATATATTTTAGTTTTTAAAAAATGAAATTTAATTTTAAATTTAAATTTCTCAGAAAAGGTATAGTGATTTTTTTTTAAAAATTCTCAAAAATTTGTGTGTATTTTATGTTTATTTGTGCAAAGTTTCCAGTTGGGATCTCAATGGGATCATATTTTTATGAATTTTTAAATAAAATTTTACTTATGAAAAAATGACATTTTTCAGATTCTAATTAGTTAAATATGGGGTTCTCTTACTGGGGATGGTCGAGTAAGTAGTAATTGATCATGACTATGCTTGAAATGAGCTGACATGAACTTGTAGATCGGTAAGTCCCCCCCCCCCCCCCACCAACACTTTTAATCTTTTTTTTCCTCAAAACTTTTCAAACTAAAAAATAATAATAATAATAAATAAATAAACCAAAATGAATAGTAAACTTAATAAAAGTAGGTAAATGTTCTTCTTTAAAGCAAGAAAAAGTCCGCCCCCCTCCCCCGCACCACCACTTTCATTTATTTATTTATTTATTTTTTCAAAACTATTTTCAATTTGTAAAAAATAAATAAATGAATAAAATAAAACAAAATGAATAGAAAACATATTAAAAGATGGTAAATGTTCTTCTTTAAAGCAAGACAAAATACATTACCCCCCACCCACCCACCCACACATACGATTAACACTATACTAGTATCACGCCTCACCTGATGCTTTTTTTTTTCAAACCAAGTGTTTCTTTTTCAATCTGGACTTCACAAATTGTACTTGATTAATTCACTATCCGATAAGGAAAGTTATGATTAATTTCTTGCCCTACCCTTGCTCCAACTTTCAATTTGGGGGGGGGGGAGGAAAGAAATAATTTGCCCAAAGATCATAGCAAAATAGGAGTGTTTTCCCCCGCGTTGTTCCATTCTTTTCCTACTAAAATAAAAATAAATCTAAGTATCAGATCATATGTCTGTCCGCATAAAACTGTCTTTCTACAACATTTGGGATGCAGTTGTTTTTTTTTCTTTTCTTTAATGCTAGTTTTCTTTTTAATTTCAGTTGTAAAGGAGAGGAATGCAGCGAGATCTATTTATACATATATTAAAAGCAGTTAATAGATCAAACAAATTTTGCTAATTTGAGCATAACCTTCCATATTATTAAGCTTCATTCCAGATGGTCCCCCTCCCCCCTAACGTCCCACTTTCCGAAAGAAAAAAACCCCTGCAAATTAGTGGTTCTATTTGTCTGTTAAAGTTTTTCTGACTTTTAGTTTATACGACCCCCCCCCCCATCCCGCATTTATAAGCCTTAGTCACTACTGATGTTTAACAGCGTGCGTCCCAGTTTATTATGATTATAACTCTTACGCGTGCAAGCTTCTTTTTTTTTTAATACAGTTTCGAAAAAAAAAGATGAAAAGTGGTTGTGTGGCGGGGGGAGGGGGCGGTACTGTTATTGTAAAAATATATATCTGCAATTCTATAACTTTACCTGTAGCAATATTAACTGTAAGTAAGTAGTTCAGCTACTACTCAACTTTGTATCTGTATCGCGTGTGGTGTGTTTACTATGATGTGTGCACTTTGTCTCGTGTAGTATGTATATTAATCTTAATGTAACTTGCTTAATTACTTAATATAACTAATTTGTCAACTCTGCTGCTTCTTATTTCAAGTGGTTATGGGCCCAGCAAGCATCCATCGTGCAGAGTTGTTAATGCAAGTTTAGAAACTGTTGACTTAGCGCCGGTGATCGTTCGTAAGGCCTAACTTCTACAGTGAATCACACGCGTGTTTTTGAAATTGATTTATTATCTCCAGTATGGATAAGATGAATTCAATTGAGAAGTTAGAAGGTGAAAGCAATTGGGCTAGCTGGAAATTCGATGTAGAATTGCATTTAACAGTGCAGAAAGCAATGCCAATTGTCTTAGGTGAAATGGTCAAACCGGAAGCGCTAGCTACGGAAGCTACCGAAGCAGAAAGAAAAGCGCATGCAGCTTCTTTAAAATCCTTTAATGAGGCAGATGCGATTGCTCGCTACGTTATTGGTTGCAGTCTAAGATCTGAGCCAAAGCAACATATTTTAACATGTAAAACTGGAAAAGACATGTGGGATGTTCTCCACTCTGTGTATGAGCAAAAGAATGAACGGCGACTCGATCTTCTGTACTCTCAGTTGTTCAACTACTCCAAAGATCCTTGTGACAGTATTGCAACTCATGTATCTAAGTTGCAGAAAATCTGGCAGGAGTTACAGGAAGAGTTAAAAGGTGAGAAAGTTGAACTTCCCAAGTCGATGCTGTTAAATAGAATTTTAAATACTTTACCTAATGAATATTTGGAGTTTAGGAATGCATGGGAATCTGTTCCAGGCAGTGAAAGAACAATTTCGAGTCTTACTGAAAGACTTCGTTTGCACGAACAAAGATTGGAAGAGTTACATCCTGTTGAGAACAAGAATGTTGCCTTTGTAGCAAAGCCCTCACATGCCAAGAAAACTCCTGATAAGACTTATTCAAATCAGAATGAAGCCAAAAACAAGAAATTTAAATGTTTTTTCTGTGGTCTCGCTGGTCACATGAAAAAGAACTGCAACAAGTGGAAATTGCAGAATAATGAGAAAAAGGAATCTTCAAAATCTGGACAGGTCTTTATGACTGTTGCAAATCAAAACAATCAAGATTATTGGCTCATTGATTCAGGAGCCTCGCACCATATTTCTTCGAAATTGGACTGGTTTTCTTCATACAAACAGTTTGATACTCCAAAGCCATTAAGATTAGGAGATGGAAGATCCATGTTTGCCAAAGGTATTGGTGAAATTAAAATTGAAATGTTAATACGTGGTAAATGGATACCTGGTCTTCTTACTAAAGTTTGGCATGTACCTGAATGTGATCAAAATCTTTTTTCATCTGGTGCTGCTTTGGATAATGGCCTTCATGAATATGCAGATAGCAAAGTACGTGAGTTTAGAACTTTAACTGGTGAAACTGTTGCTGTTGGTATTAGATATAACAGTGTTTACAAACTTCTTATGAGAGTTGTTCCTGATTTGGCATGTGTTGTTGTTGACAATGACAGTCTTCAACTGTGGCATGAACGCCTAGGCCATCAAAACAAACGCCATGTTCAAAACTTTTTGAAGAGAAAGGGTATTGAAGTAAAGCTTGATGGTGAATTTTGTGATGCCTGCATCTATGGTAAAATGCATAGACTTAGTTTTGGCTCTCGTCAAGATCGCCCAACTAGTCCTGGTCATCTTATTCATGCTGATGTCTGTGGTCCAATGCCAGAAAAATCTCTTGGAGGTAATAGGTACTATGTAGCATTCAAAGATGATTATTCTAAGTACAGAACTGTTTACTTAATGAAAGAAAAGTCTCAAGTTAAAGATATGTTGGGCATCTTTATGGCAGAAATGAAGACAGCAGGTTATATGATGAAAGAATTGTTAACTGATGGAGGAAGGGAATTTAATAACTCTGAAGTTCATCAAATTGTGCAAAAAGCAGGGCTGCATCATCGAATGTCTATGCCATATACACCCGAGCAAAACGGAGCAATAGAGAGGGAAAATAGAATTCTAGTTGAAGCAGCTCGATCAATGATCCATGCCACAGAATTGCCAGAAAAACTTTGGGGTGAGGCAGTGAATACAGCAGCCTATGTACTCAATCGAACAGGTCCCTCATCAGAAGAAGGAAAATCTCCCTTTGAACTATGGTATAAGAAAGTACCACCAGTTGACCATCTCAAAATATTTGGTACTGAATGTTTTGTTCATGTTCCAAAAGTCAGAAGGAAGAAATTTGACAAGAAAGCATTGAAAGGCTACTTAGTTGGTTATTGTGGTAATAGAGATGGGTACAGAGTTTGGATTCCTGAGAAAAATGATGTGGTTTTGTCCAGAGATGTGGTTTTTAAAACAGAAAAAGTGGCTGACAACATCTACCAAGAAACTCTTTCGCCTCTACAATCTACAGAAGATGTTCCTGTTCCTACTGAAGATGGAGGTAGTAATGATGTAGGGGAAGCTGCTACAACTGAAGATGAGAATAGATATACTACTCTTAGAGATAGATCCCAATTGCGAAAACCAACAAAATTTGATGGATATGTTATGCTAGCTGAAGATGAACCAACATCTCTTCATGAGGCAGTAAACTCAAGTAATGCTGAAAATTGGAAGGCTGCTATGGAAGAAGAAATGAACTCTCTCACTGAGAGTGGAACGTGGGAACTTGTTGATCTACCGAAAGGAAGAAAAGCTATAGAAAATCGTTGGGTTTACAAAATAAAAAGAAATTCTGAAGACGAAATAGAGCGGTTCAAAGCAAGACTGGTTGTTAAAGGATTCTCCCAAAAAGCTGGTATTGATTATCAGGAAACATTCAGTCCAGTGGTTCGTTGGGACACTATCAGATCTATTATTAGTGTGGCTGCTAGTGAACGTTTGAAGCTTGCTCAGTTTGACGTGAAAAGTGCCTTTCTATATGGAGACCTGCATGAAGAGATCTATATGAAGCAACCTCATGGATTTGATGATGGAAGTGGGCGTGTTTGCAAATTAATAAAAAGCCTATATGGCTTAAAGCAAGCTCCCAGATGCTGGAATCAAAAGTTTAAAGATTTTCTTCAGAATTGTGATCTCAAGCAGATGGACAGTGATCCTGGCTTATTTGTAAATAAAGATAAGACTTTGTTTTTGATCTTATATGTGGATGATGGAATTGTTGCTGTGAAAAATAAAAATCAGTTGGAAATATTTCTTAAAAAACTTACAAAAGAATTTAATGTTAAAGTTGAACCAGCTACATACTTTTTGGGCATGCAAATTAAATATTTAGATGATGGTTCTATTTTCATTCACCAAGAAAATTATTGCAAAAAGATCTTGGATAGTTTTACTATGTCTTCAGCCAATCCTGTTTGTATCCCCATTGACAAAAGTTTGTTATCTGAACCTTTTGAAAAGCTTGATGAAGAGGTACCATACAGAAGAGCAGTTGGCAGTTTAATATATTTATGTATGGTAACTAGACCAGATATTGCTTATTCTGTTAGTGTTCTATCTCAAGTTTTAGACAAACCTTCCAAAATGCATTGGTGTTTAGTGAAGAAAGTTTTGAAGTATCTTCGAGGAACTTCAAAATATGGTATCTTGTATAAGCCAAATTATATCTGCAAGCAATTGGAAGCATATAGTGATGCTGATTATGCTGGTGATACATCAACCAGAAGATCTACATCAGGGATGGTCTTCATAATCTACAAATTCATGTCAGCTCATTTCAAGCACAGCCATGATCAATTACTACTTACTAAACCATCCCCAGTAAGAGAACCCCGTATTTAACTAGTTAGAATCTGAAAAATGTCATTATTTCATAAGTCAAATTTTATTTAAAAATTCATAAAAAATATGATACCATTGAGATCCGAACTTGAAACTTTGTGCAAATAAAGATAAACTACACACAACTTTTTGAGAATTTTTTTCTTTAAATTCATAATACCTTTTCTGAGAAATTTAAATTAAAAATTTAAATTCCATTTTTTAAAAATTAAATTTTTTTTTGAAATTATGTCAATGTCATGTTGCATATCCTTTTAAACAGCAACTTATTTACTTTAAAATGCTTTTTACCAAATCTTTCCATCTGTAGTTGGTGCTGAGTTATCGTTTATTTTATGTTCAAGCATCCATGAAAAAAAGGGGGATTTTCGAAAAATCAGTCTCATAAATAAAAAAATAATAGAGATAAAAATCTAAAAATTTGGACTTTTGATTACCTCATCGGGTACAATTGATGAGCCAAATTTCAAAGAAATACAAAAAGGTGAGGGAAAAAAGTTTGGATCACTTGACATGGAATGACCCGAAGGCGGCCTTGGTTAAAGACAGTCGTGTCTTTGGAACCTTCGAAGAAAACATAGGTAGGTTTACTATAATGGCTTGGCACCTTCTTGATTTACCAAGAAAGCTCCAAAAGAATGTTTCCAAACATGACCAAAGTTAAGACAAAATTGCAAGTAAGTATCAAACATCTGACCCACCTGCAATTCTTGCAAAGCAACGGATTTGGTAGACTTATTCGCTCTCGTTGGGAGTTTAGTCAATCTGGACGGGCCGTAACCAAACTGAAACCGATACACTGAGTAAATACACCCAGTTAATCTTTAAACTGATAGCTAAAAAGAGTTTTCACAAATGAGAAGTCCGCATTCGTGCAACTTGTAGCAATTCAGGAAAATTTTTGACAAAGATACTTGATTTTTCCAGGAAATGGAGGAGAAACTGGAATTCTAAACGTTCCACGGAAATTATCAGTAACGTTTCGATTTTTTTTTTTTTTTTACAGCGCACAGAAGTTCTCTCTTTTTTTTTTTTTTTGCCATGAAAAGCGGTTCCTTGCAACTCCGAAACAATTTTCTTCATTTTTTTTCCCATTTTCTTATTTATCTCTCTTTTTTTCTTTTCTATTTGCAAATTTGCAGTTATTAAACGTTGATGAATCTGCGTTTACATTTGTTGAATGCATAGAAAAATGCAAGACATTATTTTAAAGCTTTGGAAACGGATAGAACACACGAGAATTAATTTCGAATATATTTTTATCATAACTGAAATTATGGCCCGAATAAGTTATAAAAAAGAAAATATTTTCTTCGGGATGCCCTCGTCAGGATGGATTATTCTTTAAGGTGAGTTTTAAATGTGGACATGAATATGATTCACCTGTTATTTATCAGTATGTTAACAGTATGTAAGGTAAATGACTAGTTATAGGCTACAAACCAAAAAATTTGCAGGCTTGTCTTCTTGAAGATTTCTTTTGAAGGAAGTTTTTGAAGGTTTATTTTATCCCATAAGGAACTAACATTACTGTTTCTCATCAAATCTTACACTGTTAAAAAAGTTCCTGAAATTTTACGGTAAAAGTTACTGGCATCCATGTTGCCAGTAACTATTACAGTAAAATCCTATTTTACTGTAAAATTTTACAGTAGTATAAACGAGAGTTAAAAAACTCAAAATTCGAACTGCAGGTTCGATCTCCGGACCTTCGAAATGGCAGGCGGCTTTGTTGCCCACCATATGAGTTGGAATTCATCGAGCAAGGGAAATACGGTGTTATATGTTTTCTACTATAAATCACGTGTGTATCAATTGGCGCAGCAATCGTTTATTTTCTTCGGTACAATTTGCTGTAAATTTTTTCTGTACTTTAAACACTACATTTTAGAGTAAGATTTACCATAAAAGTTTCCTGATTTTTTAACAGCGTAGTTTTACTGTAAGTATACATTTCTTAGCGTTTTTCTATCATACAGGTATATTTTTGTAATATAACTGTATTAATTAAGATACTTAGGGTGCCGGCACCAGTAACCGACATGCTTAAGACATCGCTTTCAGGTTTAATCAAAGTTTCTGAGCCTTTGGATGTATTTAGATATTTTAAAACTATTTTTCTATCATGCAACTACACTGTTAGAACTACAGGAGCCGTTGAAAGGTCCTTTGGCACCCTGGGGTGAAAGCAAGGTGCATCCGGGTGAAAACGGAGGCTTGGAGATGTCCTTGCGGTTCTTTTGGCTCCTTTAAAAAGGGTGCCCAACTGTCACGTGATCTGTCACATGATATTTATGATTTTTAATGGCGGCGTTCATGAAATGATAAAAGTCATTTTCATGCATTTTGTATTATTACGTTTATTTTTCAAATTTATTCTTCGTGATTACAGTAGTAGATGCCTTCTTCTGACGACTCGATTTTACTAAAAGGAGCTTGTAACCCTGTAACCGCTGTTCCATGCTTGTTTACAAGTCAATGAAGTGAAACTGGACCGTTACTACTTCGCTAAGTTTTTTTTGTTCTTATATTTATTTCACGTATGATTACTTTGTTTCGGTTGCTATTCTTTTGAGAGATGAGAAAATTATATAGTTTCGCTCACAATTCTGTAAATATCTTCGACTTTTTTTCGTTTTAATGAATCTACATCGCGTGTGCTGATACATATGTGCTGAATTTAAGGTGAAACATTTTTTGACTTTGAGATATTTACCCACGTGATTTCATGCTGTCAATTGTTTCGAAAGCTGCATGTATTTTCATTTCGTTTCACACTATTTGGGTCGTTGCACAGTCAGAGATGTTTTAAGAAAATTTTCTGCCTTGCGAACGATCCTATTGGTTTGAAGCGCTGATTCTCCTTGAACGAATGAAGTTGAAATTTCTGAAGATTTGTTTACTTCTCGTCAAAAAAGTTTTAAGACTAAACTTTAAGGCTTGTGTAGTAAATTAAATCTTGACTAACATGCTTCATTATAAATAATGATGTGAAACACCTCTTAGCTGCTGCATAGGTTTTAAATTCAAATTTGGTAGGTTGTGGCAAATAGAAAAACATGCTTTGCTCTAGCAACGGAGCAATTGATATTTTTTGTATTCCCATTGACCAAAATTGTGGAAGGATCCTGATTGAGGAAGCAGTCTTGAATTTACAGTCAAACCCTGACTTAAGGCCCACCCTTTAAAGCACCAATCCTATTATGCCACCATAATTGTGTCGCTTGTTATGACGCAGACCAATACCATGCTCCAAAAAAATGCTTTTTCAAAAAAATTTCTGATGTTTACAGTAAGTTGACAATTATTTAATTACAAATACTGATTATTCTCTTCTGTATCTATAGTGTAATAAGCACTCCCATCCAAGTTATTCAAAAGTAGAGTACACCAAAATGTTTCCAGGCAAAAACGCTTTGTGGAGAGCTCGTTTGCAATAAACTTGTGGTCTACTCTCTACCGAAAAACACTATCAGTGGTTGAATAGGAAAGTGGGGCTTTGTTAACATGTGCCTGCATTTTTTACACCAGGGCTTAAATTTTACACAACCTTTACAACCCTTTTAGCCAGGGTTGGCAAAAACCCGGGTTTTTTTTAAAAAGCCCATGGACCCAGGGTTTTTTGGGCTTTTTTAAATAAAACCCAACTAAAGTTGGGTTTTTTTGTCTTTCTTTAGGGAAAATGTGGGGTACTTGTAGCATATTGTAGCGTAAGTATATGGACAAAGCGCAAAAATTATCTTCGGGTAAAAAGCTGGAAAACTAGTTAAAATTCAGCGTTTTATGAAGAAAAGTATAAAAGACGAAAAAACCCAAGAATGTTTAAGTTTCAGATTTTTTAATTTTCATTATTACCAACAGTTAAGGCAAAGTTACTTCTCGGGTGATAAAATCTATTGTTTGTTTTTAATTACTAATTTTTTTTTTTTTTTTTTTTTTTTTTTTTTTTTGCATTTTACTTTATAGTATTTCATTTTTTTATGCAAAACTACTGTAGAACCTCAATTAGCTTAAATCCCTTTTTACTGAATTCCAGCTTAATCAAGACATTTCTTTGAATTTTATGTTGCCTGTTTTTCTATTTCTGTGTACAGGGTAAGAAATATTAAACTTTTTTGTAAAATAATGAAAATACTGTACCTGTTCTGTTTTCTGTCGACCGTTTGAAAAATCTGTTTATTTCTAAAAAATTTACCTTGTGTTTATTCAAGATTTGTGACGTGTTGGTTAGCAGAAAATAATACAAATACAAATACAAATGAGACGACCAGCAACAGGCACTGGGCCCAGCTAGGCTGGTCCTAGTCAATTAATTAGTCCCCAATGAAGATCAATGGCCCTCTTAAAGCTATCCACTCCCTTGCTCATTACCACCTCTTCCGGTAAGCTATTCCAAGTGCCCACGACCCTGCTAAAGTAGTAGTTTTTCCTGATTTCCAAGTTAGCCTGAGATTTAAATAGCTTAAAACAATGACCCCTTGTCCTGCTTTCCCCGCAAAAATTTAATCCATTTACATCTTTCATTTTGATAAATTTAAATAACTGAATCATGTCCCCTCTGACTCTCCTTTGCTCCAGGCTATACATGTTAAGCCTATTAAGTCTGGTATCATAATCTAAATCTGAGAGTCCCCTTACTAATTTAGTTACCCTTCTTTGAACCCTTTCCAATACAAAAATATCTTTCTTCAGATAAGGCGACCAAAACTGAACAGCATACTCCAAATGAGGTCTTACTAAACTCCTATATAAAGGCAGAAGAACTTTCTTAGATTTGTTTGAAATAGATCTATTGATGAACCCAAGCATTTTGTTGGCTTTGTTACTAGCAATACTGCACTGTTGACTAAACTTGAAGTCCTGATTTATAAAGACACCCAGATCCATAACATTTTCTGCCTGATTTATGACTGAACCCTGTAAACGATATCTCATACGCTTATTTCCATGACCTAAGTGTAGCACTTGACATTTCCCTACATTAACTGCCATACCCCATTTATCTGCCCACTTAGTAATATGATCTAAATCCTCTTGCAGCTGTTTTACTTGTTCTTCATTTTCGACAATCCCCATAACTTTTACATCGTCAGCAAAACAATTCATGCTTCCAGAAATATTATCATTGATGTCATTCATAAATATAATAAACAAAAGAGGCCCTAAAACTGATCCCTGAGGAACCCCACTTAAAACATCACTCCAATTAGAATGATTTCCTCTCACAACTACTCTTTGCTTCCTACCAGTAAGCCAATTTCTAACCCAAAGTAAAGTTTTTCCTCCTATTCCAATGTCAGCTAACTTGCTGAGAAGAGCAACATGCGGTACCTTGTCAAAAGCTTTTTGAAAATCAATATAAACAACATCCACACATTTTTTGTTATCTAAAGCTGAGGTAACCTTGTCGTAGAAATGCAATAAATTAGTAGTACAGGATTTACCTTTCCTGAAACCATACTGCAAACTAGTCAACAGACTATTAGTCTCTAAGAACATCATGATCTTAATTTTGATCAAAGTTTCGAAAATCTTACAAATCACCGAAGTCAAACTTACAGGTCTATAATTCCCAGCAATACCTTTAGACCCCTTCTTGAAGAGGGGCGTTATGTTAGCCAGCTTCCAGTCCTCTGGCACCGTCCCCGAGTTATAAGAAGCATTGAAAATATTCAAAATAACATCCACTAATTCCTCTGCACATTCAACTAAAATTTTTGGATAAATATTATCTGGTCCCGGAGCTTTAGTTGCTTTAATCTTTTTCAAATGAAATAAAACCTCCTCCCTGGAAAATACAAAATCCTCTAGCTGTATAATAGCTTGTGTCTTGTTAGTGTCAACTGTTGAGATACAGTTATCGTTAAACACACTGGAAAAAAAGTTATTTAGAACATTTGCAATATCCCTATCGTTTTGGATTAAATTTCCATGCTCATCAACCAAAGGCCCAATTTGACTGTTTCGAGCTTTCCCAGAATTAGCCTAAGCAAAAACCTTTTAGGGTTCCCAACAATGTCATCTGCCAGCCTTTGCTCCAATTCCCTTTTCTAAATCCATACCAAATATTTAAAATTTCGCCTTGCCTTACCATACTGGAGCCTTTCCGCACTCTGACCAGTTTCTTTAAACTTACGAAAAGTGGCTTGCTTATAATTAAGAGCTTCTTTAGTCTCCCTGGAGAACCACATGGGCCAAATTTTGGTACTAACACCTTTTCTCCTAAATGGAACATAGTCCCCAACGGTTTTAGCAAGTTTATCCTTAAATTCCGTCCACTGCTGATCTACGTCGCTATTTTCCAACCCTGACGAAAAAACCTCTTTCAAGCTCTGCCTAAGTGCAAAAAAATCGGTGTTTCTGAAATTGGGCACAAACCTAAAATTATCATCTTTGCACACTTCAAATTTAACCCGGAACCTAATGCTGTTATGATCACTATCTCCAATATGCTCCCCTACACTCAACCCCTGAACAAAACTACCTATGTCACAAAAAACTAGATCCAAAATGGCCTCCTCTCGAGTTCCCTGAGTTACAACTTGATCTAAGAAACAGTCACCAATTACTTTTAAAAATTCCTCTTCTTTGCCATTACCAGGATAAAAATTATTCCAATCAATACCCGGAAAATTGAAATCCCCCATTATGATAACGGATCCCTTACTGGACATGTCACTAATAATACGGTACATCTGTTCATCTTGTCCCTGGTTTGAATTAGGTGGCCTATAAATGTTTCCAAAGCGTAGCTTTATGCCCTTACTGCTCATCAACTCCAGCCAAACCATATCAATATCAGTAGGCTTATCATTTATGACCAATTCATTGCAAATAAAATTGTCTCTAACATAAAATAAAACCCCACCACCTCTTTTACCTACTCTATCCTGTCTGAATAAATTATACCCAGCAATATGTAATAACTCTGCATCAGATTCGGTAGCCCATGTCTCTGTAATTCCGATAACATCCAACTTCTCATCCATAACTATGCTTTTCAATTCATCCATCTTGTTCCTAATACTGCGAGCATTGGTATAGAAAACTTTAAGCATGCCTAAGTTGCTTTTATTTAACACCCTGAAATTTCCTAAATTACAATTGTTAACATTACTACTCTTGTTTGTCACTTTATTTCCATTTCTAGCAATACCCAAAAACATATCATTCTCTCGATACCTGGTGCTTGAACCATGCCCCCCATTCCAACTTAGTTTTTTGACTCCAAAGCCCTTAAAATTAATCCACTAACCATTTTGACCCCTGTAGAGCTCAGATGCAGGCCATCCCTAGCAATCCAATCCCGTTTACAATGACTCCATACATCAATGAACCTGATACTGCGCTTTTCGCAAATTGACTTCAGTAGCAAGTTCATACACCTCGCACGTTGATTTAGCCAGCTCCTATGCACTCCATACCTGGGAAGCAAACCAACCACTTGGACATTTGTCGAAAAGCTGGTTGCTTTATCCAACAGGGATTCCCATTCCCTAGAAAACTCCTCATTTTTACTGTGGCCTACATCATTTGTTCCCACCCACAAAGTAACCATGTCCTCCTTATTCAATACTCCCTTCTTTTCAGCAACCATATTAACGTCTTTTACCCGAGCCCCTGGTAAACAACACCTAGCCACCTTACGCTTTACTCTCCCAACTGTGTTACCCACCTCCCTTACCATAGAGTCCCCCAAAATTACACCCTTAGTTTCCCAATCTAACTCCTCATTTGAAACTTCCCCCTGAATCTCTGGAACATTTATACCCTCTACAACTGGCTTACACCCTAATGCTAACTGGGCTTCCAAAACTAGCATCTTAAGTCTTAAGTCTGAGAGTTCAGCACATTTAGTGCAAATATAATCCTCTTCAAAAACAGACTCATTTTCCCCCTTATACAGGCAGAACATATGACATGAAGGCCTTTTAACTAGATTAGTTTCCTCTGTACAATCTACAAATATTGAGAAAATCAGACGTGACAGGACTTGGTCAAGATAATTTGAGTTATTTATTGACCATAAGAAAAAGTTAAATACATTTATGATTGAAGTATTTTTTTGATATCTTTGAAGTATTTTTTTGATGCCGTTACGAGTTAAGAAATACTATTAAAGCTCAAAATTCATTTTTTATGTTCATTGTCTGTGGTGAAGAACAAATAAAAAAGAAGTATAAATTGTAAAAGTATTTAATTTAATTAAATTTTTTTTTAAAACTTCTCACAAAATTTTAAAAAACCCAAAAATGGGCTAAATAATGGGTTTTTTAAATGGGTTTTTCAAAAAAACCCATTGGGTCCAATTCGGCCAACCCTGCTTTTAGCTAAATGGGTTTATGGGATGAAATTACACCAGAAACTTGTCAATAGCTGGAGATATGGGGATTTAGTTGAAGGTGAAAAACAGTGCAGAGTAATGTTGAAATGAGAGATTCAGAATAACATCAACAAAGAGATTGTTTTGCAAAATCTTCCACAGTAAATAAATACATTGATGCCAAAAAATCAGTTTCAGCTTTTGAAAATATGGCTCTCGAGGAAATTATTAAGTTAGCGATTCCGATTCATCTGAAGGAGAACTTGAGAATGTAGAAGGGAATTTTAAGTCAGAAACTGTAAAACAAACTTCACATTTAGAAACTAACAAAATTCTTAAAGGAATATGCGACTGATAGAAAAATGTTGAACAGCCTTCTTGCATTAGAAAAGAACAGAGCTATCTTTTTTGAGCAAAAAAAAAAAAAAAAAAAAGTCAAACTGAAACTAAAAAATATTAATATTTTGGACCAGAAAACAGGTAGTTTAGATAAACTAATTAATGTTGGAGCCTGAAATCTATTAATTTTTTAAACTTAAAGAGGTAAAATCGTGCTTTAATTTTATCACATTTCTTAACATTATTTGTAATCTTACACTTTATATTTCGATATATTGCCAAAATCGATATAACGTCACCAAAAGATGGGATTTGACAGTGGAGTTATATTGGAGTTTTACTGTAAGTCTATCAAACAGTCATATTAACATGATGACAGACTGCAGGGTTTTGTCGAAGCAGAAAGTGGCTCAATCACATAGGCATGATCTTACAGCATTGTATCCCAAGATGTCACAAAATAGTGCTCAAAGAACTCCATAACTTGAAGGTGAAAATTCTGGTTTTTAAAAGCAAAAGCATTAGGCTCAGAGCTGAAACATTAGGAGTACAGTAGAATACCTTTATAACGCCGACCTGTATAACGCAATTGTCTATAAACTGCACTACTTTTCAAAAGTAAACAATAGGTTTTGAAGAAAAAAAATCTCTCTGGTTTGTCTTGCAAACATAAATATTGTTAGGTAAATTCAATTTTGAAACTGTTTTTCATCTTTTCATCTTAATTCAAAGCTTTTAAATAAAAATTAGTATTCACAGAAAAAAGAAAATACCAGATGGCTCTTGAAAATGCAGCTGTTATGTTAACCATGGAGCTAGCAGAAGTGCAGAATAATTCACTTTCTTTTGATTGTGAAACATATTTATTTGTGAATGACTAATGGTTTATAATTAGTGCTTTAGGACTCGTTGCAGATAGAACTCATTCTGAAATGCTAATATATAGATATATTCTGAATATTAGTTTCAAAATTTGAATTGACCTATATAATGCCAAAACCTGTATAACACAAAAGCTCTGGTCCCAAGGTGTGCGTTATAACGGTCTTCTACTGTATTATTTATTAATTGTGGGTACTAATAATACAATATATGGAACAAATCTGATATACCCCCCTCTTGGCGACTTTTTCCTGTTGGCGCCAAAAAAGCGTCGCCAAGAAAACTATGTATGACGTCATATGTCATACATCGTTCTTAGCGATGCTTTTTTAGCGCCAACAGGAAAAATTCAAATTATGTCATTAATTATTTAATGAAATTAATGCATTAATTTTTTCCGTTGTTTCTCCGGGATACGAGCCCTCGGTCTCATAGTAGCCGAGGTCTCATTACGAAAGTACTATGAGACCTCGGGCTCGCCAGGACCTCGCTGCCGCTCGGTGCGTTATCCCTCCTACTTTTAATATACATCACAGTCGGATATAAGTCACAGATCTCCTCCGTTCAGTATACAATAAAGTCACAGATTTTATGTGAAATTAACACCATTTTTGTGCTACAAAAATGCCAACCAGACCAAAATACAAACTACCAGAAACACACTAAAAACACAATAATTCAAAATATGTTCACTTACCTTTTTTACTTTTCTTTTACTTCCTCACGTGAGGCAGTGCACATATGTTCCGCTCTTAGGAATATTTGTTCGGATTTTAATTCAATGTAATTTAATATTTCTTCATTAATATAATTTCGCCAATCGGCTAAAGTTTGTGATGAAAAAAAATATTGACTTTCAATATCAGCAGTTTTGGTCCCAATTAAAATCTCATATGTTATCAAAAAAATCTCCTCTATTTTCAACTTGCTAGAACTAAACCATGACCCTCTCCTGATCGTTGCTTCTTTTCCACAAACAACACCCCCAATAACCTTTTTACAAAAAAAAATTAACCCATCTGAACATTTTTTAGTTTTTTTAATTTTCATAACAGAATTACATCTAGAACATAACATTTCATTCTTAAGTAAACCAATTTCCCTTAAAAATTCTAAAAAAACCTCTTTATTTTCAATTAGTTTAAATATAAAAAATCTATTTAGGACTCCGGTACGTCCAAACATTGGACGACCTGACGAAAAAGAAAAAGAAGATTCATTCAAAAATTTCAATTGATACATTTGGACAACATCACAAACAGAACTCATAATTAAAATAGAAAATTCAACTAAATTAACATTAAAAACAACAAGAAAAAGAATACTCTAAAATAAAGTTTGAATTGAAACTTTATTTTAGAGTATTCAACTTAAAATCTCCCTAAGAGCGAAACATATGAGCACCTACCTCCTACCACACATACACGTGCAAAAAGACAAACTTCGAGAAACTACTTTCCAGCGTTCAAGTTGCAAAACCAGGGTTGCCAAGTTATCGCCTTATTGGCGATTTTCGTATCGAGCGAAAAATTAAAATCTCGCCAAGAGGGGGGGGGCATATCAGAGGAGAGCCCAATATATTCATTAGGTTTTTAGTTGTTGCTTTGTAGGAATTGAACATTTTTGTATTCTGTCACTTTTTTCTTACCTGGGTGCAATATGCTGTCAGATAATAGTACCAGGCTTGATGGTGCACTGATTTGGTGCTAGTAAAAAACACCATAGATTAAAAAATAACTTTATAAAGTGCACAAGAAAGATGTTGGAAAAAAAAAACATTGTCTAGCATGCATCATATACAGGGCCCTTGCTGGGGATTTCAAATTGTTAGCCAACAAATTAGTCAAATTTTAATTGTATTAGCCAAAGACCTAAATTTAGTTAATTTTAATTGTGAATTAAAAAAAATTCCAGAAAATTTCAATTGGAAAACAAAGGAGTAAGTTTATAAAATAGACAATGCAAGTGCTAATATTTTAAATATGCAGTATACACTAATATTTTACTAAGCACTTAATAACAATGCATACGACATGGAAATCCCAATTTGTTGTTTTTTTTCTTGCAGATTTTCTAATTATAATTTTGAGGGTCGAGGGAAAAATCTTTTTTCTATTTTTTATGAAAATTTCCGAAAATTTTCCGTTTGCCAAGAATTATAGCAAATCAGCTTCTTTTGTTGAATTTACAATTTTATCACTTTTGGCGCAGTGGCGAATCTTTAGCGCGGGCCCTGACATTTGTAAGTAAGTTTTCATTTATTCTATAATTCTGCATACATTATTTTCTTAAAAATTACTGCAATGATGTACAACAACTTTGTTATATTCAGTTGGACTAAGCAATGTAGAAATTTCTACATTGTGATGCATCGCCAACCTTACATGGCAATGTCACAATACATCACAATGTAAGTTTTTTTTTTTTTTTTTTTTGAAGATACAGTGAAATCTTGTCACAACGAATACCAATACAACTAAATATCGGTTTCAACAAAGGAAATTTTCTGTATATTTCATTTCCATTACTTTGCTCCAATTCAATTGCAGCGAAAATTCTGTTACAGTGAGCAAAATTTACGGTCCCTTAAAGTTTGTTGTAACGAGATTTCACTGTAAACTGCTTGTTTAAATTTTACAAAATATGTTCCAGATGGAAAAATATAAATTATCCCAGATACTACAAACAGATTCTAACGCTAGCAGGAAGTTGCCAAAAAAAAAAACCGTTTAAAGGGACAAGATAGCAATAAATATTATAGGTGTTTTGGTATTACAATGAATCTATTTTCCTAATGCAAAAAGATGTGAGCAGTCTTTTAGCATTTAAAAAGGGGTTCATCAAAACACCAAAATATGTACATGCAATCTTAGTAGCTATTTTACACTTTAAGCGTCTTTTTTTTCTTTTGTTGTTGTTGAATGATTATAAGATATGTATAAACTTTGTTCATCAATATTTTTTCTGTCAAGAGCTTAAAAAACTGCATTTCCTGCAAGTTTTGGGAAAAGTGAAGATCTTCGTTCGCTTATGATACTTCCATGAGAGATAACAAAACTTAAATTTTTGGTTGGGAAATTTTTTTAATTTGCTGAATTGTACTGCATAAGCTATGAGTATGAATTCATCTTATGAGAAGAGACATTAAACATCATTATTTTTTTAAAAGGTAAGTTCAAAAAGTAATCGTTAAATTTTATGAATCATCTGAAAAAAATTGTGGAATAAGGGCATTTTTGTAGGTCACAGTAACCTCCCATCTGGGTGCCCCTGCTTTACAGAATTTTGAAACAATTAAGATATTGAAACGGTAACGATTGTGGAATGGTGTCTGAATATTGGTGGTAGGATTTGTAGCCAGTGCTATATTGATGAATTGGTTTAGAGAAAAATTCTAATCTGATTTAAAGATGTAGGATGTACAACAGTTTTTTGCGATGCATTGCCCAACCCTAATATCCAGTAATATTCTATTGATATTAATTGAGATGCACTAAGTAAAAAAATATTCAGTTGAATACCTGGTTAATTTTTTTAATCTGAAAAATTTAATTTTTATTTTATGCCAATTTGAAATATTTTGCAGTAAGATACCCAAGGCTAAGGCCCCCAGAACAAAATGTAATGTACCAAACAGCCTGATCATCACATCCTGAGACTGCAGATTGGATCTTTTTAGAACTCCTCGGTCAGAATTGGTGAATAACTGAGCAGATGGCAGATATCATCTCAATTGAAGCTGAGAGTGCCTACAAACTGGTAGATAAAGTGAATTCACCAGCGAGTGTTCGCAGCATGGTATGGTTCGACTCGTGAGTTGAAGACAAAGTATGGGTATTTAGCAGTAAGTTACCACCTTTAAGCCAGAGCTAAGTCAGAACTGAATTGAGATGACATCCGAAACCAGCTCTGTTATTCACTATTCCTGACTGAGGAGTTCTAGTAAGAACGAAACTACAGTCTCGGTATGTGATGACCGGGCTGTCGGGGTATATTGCATTCAATTTGAAGTAGTTTATCTAATTTGTGTCTTATGTTAAATTTAAATGCACTTCCATCAAAAATCCTAAATTTATTTTCCTTAAAAGCATAGTTATTAATTTAAAATAAATAAAAAATAAAATAAATTATTCCAAAAATAACTTAATGTAGTACAACTAATCTTGGCTATGTTTATCAGTAGAGACGTACCAAGTATTCGGTAACTACTGGGTACTCGGCTTGCTCGGACAATTTGCCGAGTACTCAGTACTCGGGCAAATTTTGATCAGGTACTTGGCCAATACCGAGTAGTTGTAAAAAATTGAATAATGTTCAAAGCAGATGTTACAATTAATAAAAAAAATGCAAGCATATAAATAATATACTGCAATCATTTACAATTCAAATTCAAATTCTGAGAATAATGAAGTTTGTTATGCCTCAATGGAGTAAATCTTATATTTTAATGCCCCAAAGTTAAAGAAACTTAAATATTAAAAATGGGGCAAAAAGGCAAGTACAGAAAATATGAAATTTTTATATTATTAAATGGATTTTTGCCACTAACAAAATTATAAGAAGCATAAAAATACCCTTTCTTAAAAAATAAAACAATGTTAAAAGCACAAATGTGCAGGAACACTGTATACACGTGTTTTGGCATTACAAGGAATGCTTTTTATAATGCACAAAATGTGAGCTTATGGATTTAAAGACATCTGACAAAAGTCAGATTTTTTTATGTTCATTTGCTCACATTTTATGCACTAAAAAAGATGTTCCTTTTAATGCAGAAGAATGTGTCTGCAGTGCTCCTGCACATTTGTACTTTTAACATTGTTTCATTTGCTTTAAAAAATTATTTACATTTGTATGACTAGAAGTATAGATTGATATAATTTGTTTTAATTCAAACTTGATAATCCTACCTTTTATGTTTTTGTTTATTTTTACTTTAAAAAATAACTTATTTGTAAAATTATTGACACAAATAAAATCTTTTAAATAATACATAATTAAATTTCATCTGGAAGTTTGTTTTAAAAACTATTTTTTTTATATGGAGGTCTATACTACTATTCCAATGAGTTCACAATTTGTCAGGTGTGTGTCCGTGGTTCTTCTTAAAACATAATTGGAACTCGGTACTCGGCTGAGTAGCGAAAGGCCGAGTACTTGGCTACTCGGCCAAAGTGCTACTCGGTACGTCTCTATTGATCAGAAATTCTGCATAAACTGATTAGTTTCTTTTCTGGGGATATAGGGTTTCATAACTGACAATCATGATAACTGGTTATGTTGTAAGGTATAATAACTATGTTTATGTTTTACAGCCTGTACATTGTAAATTTTCATCTTTTCACGAGGTTACTTTGGGACTGAGAAATTTTCAAAGTTAAAGGGCTGTAAGTTTTCAGCCTTATTTTGGCTTTGGTTGACAAAAACTAAACTTTACAAAGTGTTTAAATAGTATTAGTTACACTATCTTTTTTTTAAAAATTTCATAGCAGTTTAAAATAATATCATAATCTTTTACTTGTTAGTTAGAATGCATTGTTCTTAATTATCTATTTAATATATAATATTCTAGGATTGATCAGAGCTAAATAATGTAGGCGCACGTCGTGCGCGGATACTTCAACTGACGTGCGGATACATCGCCGCGGAGTTGCACGTCGTCCGATAATAGTAAAAGTTCATACTCTTTTCTTCTAATTCGTTTTAAATTTCTTTGATATTAAATTCGTTGATATTATTTATTTAGATTGTAAAAGATATTTCCAGATCGTATATACACCCAAGCGTGTTGTGGATGTATTCGCTGCGGGCACGCGCATCTCGCGATAATCGTTCAAATTCTTATTTCTAATTTGTTTTAAAGTGATATTTAATTAATTTGTAAAAGTTATAAACGAATAGCATAAACGTAATAATAGCATAACGTATTCATAACTCTTGCTACTAAATTTGTTGCACTTGTTTTTGTCCATTCCCTCAACAGAGCATTTCCAAGAAGCAGCGAATTGCTAGTTTTTCCTTTGTTCTCAGAAATTTGGATATCATATTAATTTCTTGACTTGACAGACTAAGAAGAGAAAGGTCCCACCAATGTATTATCTGCAGTGGAGGTATGATACCCAAAATTATGTGAGCTTACAAATGCAAAGATATCGCTAAAAGAAGCTTAGTTTTAAAATTTTGAAATTTAACTTAGGTCTTTGCATAAATAGGCTCATATATAATTGGCATGAAAATTAGTTCCTTGTAACCTCAAAGCATATACCTGCAATTATTTGCAATTTTGTGCTTTATAACGTTGTTTTAGATAACGAATTTTTACAAAATGAAGAAATTTCTTGTGATTAATTTTTTTTTTGCAATCCGACCCCCCCCCCCCCCCCCACATTTTTTTTAAAAAACGTGTTAGACAATTATTAGCTTGCAGATACTTTTGAGTTGCGTGCGCAGATACTTTATATTTTTATCTGACTCTGGGATTAATATAAACTCATTTCCTTTGTTGCTCCTAGTGTAGATCAGGCACCTATGGTATAATGGTTCGCAGTCATGTTTCCTACTGTTTTGAATTGGGATAAAGCACTGTTCCAATGTTACCCCAATCAATGGGGTAAGATTAGGACAAACTTAGATTTTTTTAAATAAAATGTCACTATAACTAGAGTTATTCTTTTGCCATATCTTGTAAGAGGAATACTCAATTGAAATATTAGTGATTATTTTGCTGTTTTCTTTGAAAATAAAAATAGGAACAGTTAAACTTTGAAAAATGTTCCAAAGTTATCGCATCCTACAGTACTTTTAATAAAAGGTAGCTTATAATGCTTAACTTTATTTACAAATTCTGGAATACAAAAATCAAATTGAACAGACAGAAAACAATTGTTACAACAAAACGATTAGAATTCAAAATTGAAATGTGAAGTTGTTTTAACTGATGGCATTTTAATATATTGGGTTTAATGGTTGATATCTAGAGTAGAATGTTAGGATTAGCATTTAGACAGCTTCAGTATATAGTTTTGGTTACTGCATAAGTTAAATTCAGATTTTCATATGTAATGACAGTTGGAAGAACATGCTTTGTGTTTTCAACAGCTGGGGTTTTTTGGTGTTCAGCCAAAACCAAAAATGGGTAAGCACAGACTGACAAAAATTGTAAAATCTTTGGAGGCAAGGAAAATTGGTGGGCTCCTGACAAATTGTTTTTAGAATTTGTGAGGAAATTCATAATAACATGGTTTGTAGAATAATATTGTTCTGAAATAACTAATTGCCAAGGTATTTCTTTTTTAGTCAGACCTTCAAGTGAAGTATCTGTAAGGTAGATTTAAAGGTGCAGTTTGAAGTTATGTCTATCAAGCATTCATATTCACATAACAACAGACTACAGGGTTTTCTCAAAGCAAATAACGGTTCAACCACCTACGCATGATCTCGCCACACTGTCAGTGAGTTTCCAAGGGCGAATTCAGGGGAGGGTCAAAGGGTGACCCCCCCCCCCTGTGGTGAAAAATATTTTTTCATTAGTTACGAAGTCTTTAGCAATACGTAAGAAAAGGTATAGTGGGAAAATGTTTCTATAAATAAAATTTAAAATCTTTTTTCCTTACTTAGTGTTATTATTGTTGAACTTCACTTTTATAGAAACTGTAAGCTTAAGTGATGATTGACTTTTCTGGCCTAACTGAAGAAAATATAAAGAAATTCTATTGAAATATTGCTAGGAAAAACTTAAGTTAAAATTTGACTGGAAAATTTTATTGGGGTACAAGCACGCATAAAAAAAAGGGGGGAAACTTGCTGTTTACAATCCTGCTCTCCTTAAGTTCACATCTTGATTGCATTGTAAAAGGGTTTTATTTACAATGTGTGTCTACATGAAGTTGTTGTACAACATTTTAATGCCACATTGTTGTGCCTTTCTTGTTTCTTGTTTTCATGGAACAAAAATTTTCTCGACACATTGACTATAAAAAATGTATAGAAATATGTTGTTTGGAAAATTAACTTTAACCATGAAGAGTGTAGCAATTAATGAATTTAAATTAACATTTTTTACGATAATGATATTTTTTTAGAATACATATGTTGGTAATTTAATAGAATGACATAAAAATATTAATTGAAATGGCAATGCAGTGGAACTGCAATTTTCTGATTCAATTGAAACTGAACCCCATTCGGATGATTGGATTTTAATTAGTCAATATTTGTGTTGAAAAGGAGAGAAAAGAACATTTTTAGAGAAAAAGTCTTTGATTAATTGAAAGGAAAGTCAACACATTTACTTGTGTGTGTGCTGAGTATATTTACTTGTGCTGTACATTAGAAGCTTCTACACTATGACACTGACTCTTCATCCCAATAATGTTTGTGCTGCACCTACACTAGGTTTGTAGTCTAATCTTTTTAAAAATTTATCTTACTTTTATCATCCCATTAACGTTTATGCTGTGCCTACATTAGATTGGTAGTCTCTTTTAAAATGTATCTTATACAGTGAAACCTGTGTAAGTTGACCACTTGCGGTGCACTACTTTTATTGATCAACTTAAACAGATGGTCAACTTATAGAGGTTGATTTATACTATAAAGGCTAATTACGTTCCTGAAAAAAGGCGGTCAACTTAAAAGGGTGATCAACTTTACAGGTTTTACTGTATTTTTGTTTCAGAAATTCGGAAAGTAGGAGTTTGGATAATTGAAGTTCTACTGTAAGAGATATTCTAAAATCTGAAAAATTGATATGGGTTTCAAAAAACACAGTAGAACTCAGAGTTTACACATGTTTAAAAATTCGATTCTTTACCACTCGTCGCTCTAGGGAAAAGAATCGAATCCGTACCTGCCACTATTTGTGGTTTAACAAGTTGGATGTGACCCTGAAGATAGCTCTGATTTTCTGATTCAGACCAGAAAATGAGCAATCCCTGGTCCAGCACCCCCAGAGGTATCGTTTCACTTGGAGGAGTGTGTGTGACATCCCCCCCCTCAACTCTTTACCAATGGGCTAGTGGAAGAAATCTGTAACCCTTGCTTGTTTTTTGTTTTTATGTACAATTTTATTTACAGCACATTCTGTACTAGCAACTTTTTACAAATTTGCTCCTTGGCTTGTATTTGCAATAAAAATTTTTATGCATTGACAAGCATTCAGAACCATTGGTGGTCTGTTGTACCGAGACGAGTAAAAATTGTTTCAGACCACCACTAAGTGGAATTCAGTATACCGTGGTACCAGTGGTTGATCACAGTCAATTAAGAAATTTCCTGTAACAGTTAAACCACATTAATGAGTTGAGCGAGTGGCACAGACTTCATATTTTCAAGGTTTGTTTTTAAGAAATTTTAATTTTTATAATTTTTTTTTTTTTGGGGGGGGGGGTGCCCCCCTAAAAAACCCTCATAACATGTGGGTAGGAATTCCTATTTAAAGGGGAGCATCCCCTTCCGCTATAACTCTGCAGTAGGGAAAAACCATCGGCCTTCTGGATTTAAAAAAAAATCAAGCTATTTATTCGAATAAGACCAAAAGTAGTAGGGCCTATTGGGGGGGGGGGGGAGAATGGAGCGGGTCATGGCGCAGACTTCAAATTTTTAAGGTTTATTTTTTAAAGATTTCAGTTTTTGTGGTGATTTTCTTTCTTTTGGGGGGGGGGTTGACCACCCCACCCCCCGTTTTACCTAAGGGGGTTAACTTTTACTTTCAGAGAAGCACCCCCTTTCCGAAAGTAAACGCAATATGGAACAGGCATCGGCCTTTTGGACAAAAGAAATTCAAGCAATTTATTGCAATAAGATCAAAAGCAGTGAGTCCTACGAGGGGGGGGGGGTGGAGCGGGTCATGGCGCAAGCTTCAAAATTTTAAAGTTTTTCCTTTAAAAACTTTAGTTTGTAGCTTTTTTTGATAGCTTTGTTTTTTTTTTCGAAGGAGGGGGGATGCCCCAGACCCCCCCCCCCCAATACCTAAGAGGGTGAAATCCTATTTTAGTTGAACATCTCCTTTTACAAGTGACTCTGCAATAGGGAACAGCCATCGGCCCTCTGGATAAAAGAACGTTCAAGCTATTTTTGTTTCATTAAGACCGAAAGCAGTGTTGCCTACGGGGGGGGGGGAGGGAATAGTTGAACGGGTGGAACAGACTTCAGATTTTTACGGTTGGTTTTTGAAAATTTTTAATTTTAATATTTTTTTGGGGGGGAGGAGCCCCCACCCCCCACCCCCATGACCTGAGTAGGGTAAATTTCTATTTAGGGGGGCATCCCCTTACGCCAGTAACTCTGCAATAGGAACTGGCATCGACCATCTGGATAAAAAATTTAAGCATTTTATTCGAATAAGGACAAAAGCAGTGTGGCCTGCGATGGGCGGGGGGGGGGGGGAGGGGTAGTTGCGCGGGTGGCGCAGACTTAATATTTAAGGTTGGTTTTTGAAAATTTTTAGTTTTATTTTTATTTTTTTGTTTTTTTTGGTGGGGGGATTTGCCCCCCCCCCAACCCCCATGACCTGAGGGGGAGGAGAATTACTATGTAGGAGGAACATCTCCTTCCGCAAGTAACTGCAATAGGGAACAGCCATCGGTCATCTGGATAGTAAAAAGTCTATTCCAATAAGATTAAAAACAGCGGGGTGTACCAAATGGGGGGGGAGTCGGTCATGGCGCAGAAAGCCCCCCAGAACCCCCCACCCCCCCAAAAAAACCCTCCCCCTCCCCGTACCACATGAGGGGCTACCTATTTTCCATTGGGGGAGGGGTAGCGCCCTTTCCGCAAGAACTGAATATTAAAACCTGCAATAGGGAAAAGTGAGGGTGCCATTTCTCACTGCTAGTATGCCATCTTTTCACCTACTGTGCACGCTGTGGTTAAGGGTGCCAGTTTTTCACCCATTTTAAGGGTGACATTTCGGCACCGTATAGGGTGTCGCTGGTGAACAAGCTTTTCACCCTTGAAAGGTGCCAATCGCAACCTGTAGTTTTAACAGTGTACATCTCATCTAACGTTTGGTTACTTTTGGATCCTCTGAATTTGTTAATTATGTTTTCTTTTTATCATTTTTGAAAAAAGGTCTGACCCCCAGTAACAGTCACCGAAAAAAACAAATCGAGAATCAGTTCAATACTTACCTATAACAGGATATTCCAAATGGTTTTTACTTTTTTAACTGGTACTAAATCTCCAATTTTCCTTCCATACAAAAACATTGTTTGAAATGTATGTTTTCCCAAACATTCGACAAAACGTCTCAAACCTAAAACGATTAATCATTTATAACCTTAAGGTACAGAATTGTTTTAGAAACACCTTTATGACCAATCGACATGAATCTGCCGTAAACCGTCTATCTCGTCTATAGTTGAACATAGCACATATCCTTCAGCAGTATTTCTCGAATCAGAATGTTTACCTATGTGGACAAGTTAACCTTATTTTAAAATATTCTAATAACAGTGCGATCAGTAATAAAAAGATAAGCGTTAATTTAAAAAAAAAGGCATAAACGAAAATAAAATATTCATTTCCTATCAAAACCCTAAAGGTATTAAAACAATAAACAAACGTTTTAAATAAAGTTTGACTAACATAAAGTACTTAAAAAGCATACTTAAAAATCATTTAGAGTTTTACTTATGTTTTCACCAAGCATGAATAAGTCAGTTTTCACACAAAATACAAACAACGTTGTATTTTTGCCGCAGAAAAATGGGTTTCTGATGAAGGGTCTGATGAAAATTTCGATATCGATATTGTAATTCTATTTGTAGAGCGATCGCAAACATGCATCAAAGCGTAAGTGTTATGGTCTGCTCATTGGAAATCTTTTAAAGCATAAATTTAAAGTTTGAATAGATATTGACCAGAAAATACTTGTCAGCTTAAAAGATTTATTATTGGGTAGCAAGAGATAAATCAAAATGCTAGATCCTACTTTCCATAACAATTTGCTTGATCGTTTGGAAGCTTCACGCAAATCGTGCGTTTTATTAAGTGGAATGATAGCCTAATTAGTAGTTTACCAAGAATTTTTAATATGTTTCAATATTTCTCAATCCTTTCGTTTGTGGAAAATAAGTTTTTAAATTACATGACGGTAATAACTGGATTAAGACTGTGGTGAACAGTTAGGTGATTTTTACTTTCCTAAAATGTTTTTTGTTTGAAATTTTCTGTGTTTTTTCTTTAAATCATTAATTTCCTATGGTGAACTTGGGATAAAAACGTTAAAAGGTTTCGCAACGTAAAAAACAACAAGAGTAAAACTATTTTGAAATTAGCTGCTCTAACTGTTTCATCGCATTACATAACCTAATTTCAGAAATGAAACAACTTATTAATTTATGAAAGGACACCATTCCTCCTTAAAATTTTCCATTTTCTATATGGGAAATTCTCTCTTTGTGAACTTTCAAACAGACATGCATTGCGAAGGCAAATTCTGTCATCATTATCAGAAATTGGCTTGACTCATTTTGTATTTCATATACACATTATGTAATGATGTATTATGCTGTCATATAAAGGGTGTCCTGAAAAAGACTGACTGTTTTCAAACATTTATAACAGGAGAACGGTTATTGATAAAAAAAGAAATTCTTGCAGATAATTTATGTAGTGGGAGCTAAACTTTTTCCCCCTCAGAGTCCCAAATTTTAGTTCAAAAATGTTTCGATCGATGGCGCTGCAAATAGTAAGCTGGTAAGTCAAAAAAGAAGAATTGAAATTCACCGATTTTTCCTCTAATTGCGACATGGGATTACAGCCGACGATTGTTTGAAAAAATTGTTTTGTTCTTCTGTTCATTATTTTTGAAAAATTATGATGTAATTTTCTAACATTTTTTTTTAATTTGGGGGCTTACTATGTGCAGCGGCATCTATTGAAAAAGTTTTCAACTAAAATTTGGAACTCAGGGGAAAAAAAATTACGGCCCATCACAAGAATTTTCTGCAAGAATTTTTTTTTTATCATTTACCGTTTTCCTGTTATAAATTTTCGAAAACAGTCAGTCTTTTTCAGGCCATCCTCTATTTAACGGAAACTATTATTTTTAAATTTAGAATTTAAATAAGATCAAGATTATCTTAGTATGTGCTAGAAGGACTGTAAGTGTAGGTGAATGTGAGTAAAGTAAAATATCGGGGGAATGTGAGGCAAAGTGAAATAGCGGGGCAAAGTGAAATAGCGGGGCAAAGTGAAATGGTGAAATACTAACACTGCTTTAAGCGCCATCTGCCTAGTAATATTTTAACTATGTAGTAAGACATGTAGTCTATTTCAGTCAAGAAACAATTACCTCTGAAAATCAAAGAAGATGACATTACAAGGACTTCTCAAAAATTGAAACTCATATTGTAATATTTTGTTGTTATTCAAAAATTCTTTTTGTCCAGATTAAATGATCAAATTCGGGACTGCTAGCATTTTGAACAGTAACTGAGACCTACTAATATTCGGTGTTGTATATTTATTTGTTTAATGTTAAGCTCATTTGAAGTTTTAATGATTTGTACAGTTAGTCAAGATTATGCGGGGCAAAGCGAATGTGGCAAAGTGAAATCGTTCATTTCATTTACTTATTCAATCCTGTATCAAATCACTTAAGTTTTCATTTATCATTTATATCATTTATATTCCTTAATTTAATAATTCCCTTATTTATTCATTCATTCACTTTTTTTTATAAATTCATTCTTTTATTTATTAATTTAATTTTTCATAAATTAACTTATTTATTTATTTATTCGTATATTATTTTATTTCCTTTTCATTCATTCATTCATTTTTATTTACTCCTTTATTTGATTAAAAAAATCTTTAAAAAATCAAATAAAAAATATTTCATTAAAAAATTAATAATTTTCACTTTGCTCCCCATGAAAAAAGTAAAAAATTTAAACCTTTTTTTGAAGGTAAAAATTTACTACCAAAAATAAAAAATAATGTTTCAATGCAAGTGTTATTTTTTCCATATATTGTTCTTTCTTTACGTACTGTAATTTTCAGAACAAAGTTTCAATTCGTTCACTTGAAAAATACATAATAATAATTATTTTAACTATTTCACTTTGCAGCACTGTCCCCTACTACACCTGAAACATTGTAGGAATGAGTTTGTTTTTATTTCTGCGCATCGAACGGGTTGTAAAACTCATTCGTCGCGATTACTCCTGTTTCAAACATCACAATTTCCAAATCAGAAAGGATGAATTTATGTCTTGGTATTAACAAAAAAATGCTGAAAGCCAAGAAAATGTTCTAAAGAAATTCTTCAGTTGTTTCAAAATCAACAAATCATTTTTTTTTATTTTTTTTGTGTGTAACTAAGTTTTATAAAATATTCAGACTTCGAGATTTTAAGCCCACTGGAAACAGTTGCCACCCTGCCGTAACATTATAAGGGTTGTTTAATGTAAATAGACGATTTTTTAAAAGCAGAAAGCATAAGAGGCGGTAAAAAAATTAAAAAAAACAACTCTTTCCTTTTAAAGAAGCGTATAGTTAACTTTTACTGATGCTTAAAAATAGTTTAAAGTGATACAGTAATTTGCTAAATGAATACTTGTTAAAACAACTTACCAGTTGAAAAGTGTTTCATTATTCAACTTGAAAACCAAAAAAAAAAAAACACACACAGAAGAGTCCCCAAAACTAGACAAAATGTGGGTTTGAAAGGTGTATAAATGTCGAATGAATAGGAATGCGTGCAAAAGCTTTTTTTTTTCTTTTTTGCGCATGCGTGCCAATTTTCTTCTGTCTAGTTCTAATATTACTTACCATTTATATAATTAGGTACTACATTAGAAACATAGCTACTAGATAATTAGCTTTATTAGTTTGCTACTTTATTAGTAACTAATTTACTTTCGCATTAATTTATTTTACATTTTACTCGAACTTATATGAGTTATCTTTCCTATGTGTAGCAATGCTTTTAGCGACTAAATTTTCTGAACATTTTACAACCATTTTCCTCGATTTAGCTTTTAAATCTACGAGATAACAGCAGTATAAAAGAGTTGAAAAAATTATAGGTCACTATCCTCCTCCTGTAATATTGGATAAGAGTTTTAGTTGATACTAGCTGCATTGCCTGACTTTGCTTGGTCTACCTCGAGAATAAAAGTTATGTCAAGTGACGCATGTTCAACAATCAGGCTTCAATCAGAGAAAAAAAAATACTGTAAAATGTATTGTTGAAATAATTATTCTTAAGGAATAAAAACGGAAAATCAAAATTTCCCAAATAAATTAAACGCAACCCTCCATAAAAACAACTTAAATCCTTGATTATCTTCTGCTGACGGTACAAAAAAAAAGAAGATAAATAGCCAAATAATAATCAAAAGGGGAAATTTTTACATAAACTGGATTTGTATAGGGATCATACATACTTATTTACACACATACATATTCTTTGTTTTACTTATACAGACTAGCTGTGTAGCCCGACTTTGCACGGTCTACCTCGAAAATAAAACTATACCAAGTGACGCGTGTTCAACATTCAGGCTTCAATCAGAGGGAAACTAAAATCCTTGATTATCTTCTGCTGACAGTACAAAAAAAAAAAGCCAGATGATAAATCGTCAAATAATAATCAAAAGGAGAAATTTTTGCTTCAAAACAAAAACAAAATTTTATTTAGTCACAGTCGAGAAGGAAAAAAATGGCAACCTTCTGAATGGTTTTATTCACGCGATTTTCCGAAATGAAATTCTGTTCCTTTAGGCTTAAAAATTTCACCCGGTGACATTGCAGCCTTTTTTTTTTTTGGAAATTCGACGGAATTAAAACAATTTCTGGGGTCGAAGAAATGACGGTTCGAATGACACTAAATTCGAACTGGTCGAACAGTTATTTCTGCTAGAAAGAGCCATTTAATGCCATTTTCGGGCCCTAAAATTTAAATTCGAACTGTTTTTTTTTTTTTTTTTTTTTTGGCGTTCGAGAAATTCCCTATTTTCCTTCTCGGGCCCTAGTACCTTCCTGCCAAATTTGGCCCAGATCCAACGTAAACTGTGGATTTGTATAGGGAACATACATATATACACACATATATATATATATTCTTTGTTTTATTTAAATAGTTAACTTATTTCCAATAAAATGCGCCATTTAATACTATCAAACGAAATCAAGTGCACCTTCTATGTGACAGGAAACTCGGATGATAGAAAATTTTCAATTATTTAGAAATAAGTTATTCAGCTAACTCAAACTGGAATACATCAGTATGACCGAAAAGTCTTCTTCGGATCAAGACTTTGATAGATTACATCCAAGCGTTAGAGAATCACCAGAAACTGCTGCCAGTGCTTTGTGTCTTGATTAATTATTTTGAGACGTAGCATGCTCTTAAGTTAAATATATTACTTCATGAATTCAACATTTATATGGACTAAGCATCGAAAATAATAAAATATAATTTTCAACAAAAGAAGTCAATTGTTGAAAAAAAAATATTGATATACTTTCAAACTTATATATATGTAAATATGAACAGTTATAGATATTATAAGGTGGACGCGAAAATCCAAATAAGAAAATATAGATTAAAAAGCCTTCCTCCGTTTTTTGAAGCAGAATAACAAAATTTCGCTGGATCGATATTTTATCGTCATCCAAAATTTTAACTCATGATCAAACTTGATCAACAAGCTGTTACTTATCACCAGACAGCAGTGCAGCAAAAGTAATCACAGAATCGTCTTTTCAAAACAACCTGATCTTCTTTGCGGTAAGTTTTGTTTCTTCGTGATTTACTGTAATTTACTGGCAGTAAAAAGGTTGTTTATTGAGTAAAATGAGTAAATATTGATCTTAAAGTCTGATTTGTGCAATTGACGAATTCAAAAAAAATGGCGTTGGGTACTGTCATTTTTTCCCGGTAGTTAATAGCCTAGAAAGCAGATTGTATTTCACAAATGTCATGGTTTGCTTTATTAGCACTCTGACGTTCTTACAATAGGAGAGTGAAGCATCGGGGGGGGGGGGGGGGATGTGCGCGCATCAGTGACCAAAATAAAAATGAATAATCACTGCCCAGAATGAGACGATTGATCTTTCTCCTTTTCCATGAATAAAAAAAAAAAACTAGACTTTTTGAGAAAAAAAAATCCCGTTTATCAAATGAGGCAGTAGGCAAAGGGATGTAAATGGGCATTTTCAAGTTTTGAGTAAACGCGTCGTAGGTAGGCTTTCACTGAAAAGTTTTTTTTAAATCATGCTGAATATAAGCACGTACTAGGACTAATAGTACTATCTCTGAGGAGGGGGTTCAACTACCTTTTGTACTGGATAACTTCAAATTTCTAATTTTGGCATTTACAACCTTTTGTTTCTCACTTCCTCAAATGTGGTTTAATATAGTTTTACATTGATAGTAAGAAATTTACCGATTTTTTTTAATTTCACACTCTTTTTCAGCGTTTTTGTGTCTTGAACGTGCTCCGAGTTAGTCTTATTGCGGACTTATGTAAAAAATAAGTTCAAATCGCCTTCCTTTGTTAAAACTGCCGACAAGCATTATTGAATCCTTAATTTTAAATACATATATTTTGTTTATTTTATGCTTAGCTGATTCATGTGTAAAAGTTAAAGCCATTTGAATCAAACATGCGAGATGTTAAGCAATGAGGTTTAACGTGGCCTTATTTGGCGCAATCACCCTTTTTTTGGCGATTTTCAAGAAGTACAGTTGGTATGTAATGTATTCTTCTAAGAGGGCAAATCAAAAAGTCTTTGCGCCTATTTTTTATTCACCAAAAACAGGTACGTACAGATATTTACAAATGTACGTAGCGCACTACGTACCTTACACTATTTCTCCACATAGCTACCACACTGGTTCAAACGTTTGTCGCATCGCAGCACTAAATTAGAGCATATCCCCTAGTGGTAGAATTCTTCCGGCTGCCTGTGGAATCACCGTCGGACCGCGTTCTTTGCTTCTGTGCTGCCAGAAACTTTTTCAATGGACCGAAATCTTAAAAATCACTAGGGACACGGTCTGGACTGCAGGTGCATTTCCCTGGGAATTGCTATAAGCTTTTGTCTTTTGCTCCATACGAAACGAATAACATTTCGCTTCTCATAAGCGATGGACATCTGAAGAACATCCGTAATCTTAAATGACTGATAGCAGCTCCGCTCTTCCGAGCCAAAAGCAGATACGGTTGGTACGGTTCAAGGAACGGTCAGTGCTGGGAACATATATGTTCGCTTTGTATTCTCAGCCGTATTTTTGCTAGAAAAAAATAGGCGCAAAGATTTTTCCATTTGCCCTCGTAGGTAGACAGTTTCAGTTTTATGAAATTCGGCAGCTGTTTAGCATTCTGCAGAAATGAGACACTAATACAGAAGAATCTAGTAGCAAAAGAATTAGCTTTATGATCTTCGACGTAGATTGCTGATTTTGGTCAACAAAGCAGTAATAACAAGGATCTTTAACAAAAATGCTATTCCTTTAATTAGCACGTGATTAATTGTGTATTTCGTGACCTGTTGATGATTTTTAAATAAAAACTATTCTAATCGTTCCAAGTCTCAACACATAGACTGACTGTCTCTAAGGTTTGGTTATCGTGATCGTGAATGGAGTTTGTGAACCGATCGTACGATAGCAAGAGAGTGCCAGGGATTTAATCAGATTAATAGTGCAACCTAACTTCACTTTGTCAAGTGATATGACGATTGGGGAGTAATCGTACGAAATTTTGTTTTCAGCAATTATCTAAGGCTCTTTTTCATTGATACTTTTTCTTCATGTATAAATGGCTTCTTAAAATACATAGTTTAGAGAGTAACCACATAATATTTTTCTGTTCTAAGACTCTAAGAGTATATGATTGAAGAAAATACCGATACGTCCATACTTTTATCCTCCTTGTACAATCCTTGTTTACAATAAATGTGAATAGACGTTAATTGCTATCTCCTTAAGAAATTGTATAAAAGTTCATTTGCGATTCTAGAAAGAAAAGTGTTCATTGGTAACCAAAGCATACATCTAATATCTTCAAATGTTCTCAAATGCAACTCTCCTTTTATAATTAGTTACACATTACAATGATTTTTTGTTCTTAACAGTTAATAGGGTTTTTATTTTCAACTAAATGTATGCAAATAAAAAACGGCTAATCATGTGTTTCAGTTTATGTTTAGTAAGTCACATGACACTAAGCAGAAACATAGAAAGGTTTTTATGACAAAAATTTTCTTGAAATTTTGCAGTAATATTAGAAGTATGATCATTGAATAGATTTTAAAGTTAGAATTCGAACAATGAATAAGTTACGAGAATAAGAGGGTGTAAAAGTGGATTTCTGTACATTCCTAGTAAAATAATGTCTTCTCTTAAATCAATCAGATGATGTAAACAAAATAGTCACAACGCAAAGAAATAGTTAACATTAAAAATTTTAAAAAATGATGTTTCATGTGATGTTTTTTTTTTTACTAATATTGCTTAAGAATATATAATGCAATAGTCTTCTCATACAGAGGTTTTATTTTGCAACTTAATTCATTGTGGTTTTTGTTAAAAGTATAGAAAAGAAATAAGCGAAGCAATTAAAAATGTTTGGACCCTGCTAAATCAGGGTTTTGCAGTTAAAATAATATCCAAAATCTGCCCTTTAATTAAAATCACGTACAAAGAAAAAATAATTAAAATTTAAAGCCACGCGTGGATTTGTTTTGTGCATTTCTTTCAAGGACAAAATTAATGAATGTTTTACTTTGCTTTGCGTGCCGCTTATGTTTAGCAGATTTTTTTTTAAACTTTTTTTTTTTAATTTTGGAAAATATTTTTCACTTCTTTATCGCATTATGATGCATGTTTTAAGAACCTTTACATCTCTTTACTATACATAATCGAAAGAACAAGAAGATGAACCGAAAAGAGTTTAAGTGTTTTTTTTTTTTTTTTTTCTTGCTTTTTTGTGCACGTGTTTGTGTTTTTAGCATAAAAAGATTCAATTAAGTAAGAATTCCGATGCTAGAAATTAAAAGAAAAGGCAGTGTTTTTGTATTCAAGAATAAGCGTGGAATATTTACGAATTTTAAAAGGAAAAAAAAGCCTATGAATATTAAATGTTATTCTATATTAAAAATAAGTGTAGTTTTTTATTAAAAAGATGCCCACAGAAAAATGTATTTGAAGAAAACTTTATTCACAGAAGAGGTGAATTTTCTAAATAGACATAACGAAAATGGAGTCCAAATTCTGAAAAAAAAAACTTTTTTTGTCTGAAAAATGAAGTATTTATATTTGTGTTTCTTTTAGCTTTCTTTACTCTTTGAGCCATTAGACTGCTATCGGGCATTTAATTACGGAATTTTTACATACTTTGGTTACGCTGAAGTTCTAATAATTCACAATCGTATGAAAGTAAATAAGTGTTGATGAAAAAGTGTTTATGATTGTTTATTTTAGATTTCTTGACAAATTGAGATATTAACTTCTATCAGGCTTTTTATTACGTAATTTTTACATACCTTCGTTACGCTGAAGTTCTAATAATAGACAATCGTGTGAAAGTAAATAAGTGCTTTTACACGAACTTTGAGTATGTTAATTTTCTTAGTGTGGAACCACTAGGCAGTATTAACAAGAGTTTCACTTTTTACCCGACTACAGCGAAGCAGGAAGGAAGGGGTTTTAGCAGTCTATGTATGTTTGTATTTACGTATGTTCCAAAGTAGCGCCTAAACTTATCATTCGATTTTGATGAGTAACGTACCAATCGTTTCATTATTATAACCTGCGTAACAAAGGCTGCATTTTAACCGACTTTTACAATAGCAGCAGACGATTTTTTTTTTTTTTTTTGATTTTAGCAGTCTTTGTATTTGCATATTGTGGTGATGCCACATATTCATTTCTTGCATTCGGATGCAGTTATTCACATTTTCCGTCGAACGGAGCATGTGCTCTTGTTTTTCTCCTCTCATCGCCCACGGGGCTCCAACTTCCCCTTGAATTAATTTCACTAGGGGTGCGTTTATGCCGCTCCCTCTTTTTTTTTTTTCTTTTTGCGGTTCCTGGCTTTTTTTTGGCAACTTCGAGAACTTTCCTGAGCATTCGGGGCTTCGCCACGACTTCCGTTTCCGGACGGAGAGCCCGTTTTTGGGACCTTTTTTGGAAAGTTTGGTTCGTGGGCGTCGGTGTGTGTGCGCGTGGTGTTCCCCCGCATCCTCGGTTATTTTCAACTGTGTAACGCGCGATGTGTGCCTATTACTCCCACGGATTACCGTGGATTTCCATCGATGTGGGGAAATACGTTATGCTTTGAAATTTTGAATTCAATGATTAATTTTTGAGCATCCAACAACTGGAGTTTTTATATATGTGCTGTATTACTATCCATAATTAATAAACATGTTCACGGCCAATCTAAACCTGGTCTTCTTTTGACTCTAATTTCACATCGTGACACATATGAGCCAGTGAGAAGCAAAGGGATGTAAGTGGACATTTTTAAGTTTTGAGTAAAACACGTTTAAAGATAACATACTAGGCAGGCTTTCATTGATGTTTTTTTCTAAATCATGCTGTATAGCAGCAACTACCAGGGCTACTAGTACCATCTCTTGCCCCAAGACAAAGGAGACACCTATCATGTGTACTGGTTATCTCCAATTTTTTAATTTTGCCACTTACATCCCTTTGCTTCTCACTGCCTTATATGTTCCACTGTAGCGCCTAAACTATTTATCCGATTTTTATTTATAAGGTGTCCATTGATTTGTTCCTATTGGCCGAGTAACATAGGCTACAATTTAACCGTATATTTTACCTTGTAAATCTCGATTTTAACCGATTTATGTATATACACACACAGACAGACACGCACACACCACCTATACACACATATAAATATACATATATATATATAATCAAGGATGAAAATTAAACATTACAAAAATATATTAGCGTATCGTTCTTTGAACTAGATGAATGAATTGAATTAGATAACTGAACTATAAACAAAACGAAAAATGCTTTGAGATTAAAATTGCGAGTATGCACCACGTGTAAATATGCTGTGGATCTTTCCTCTTTAAGATCAACTCATCAACCTTAGATTTTGGAATCCTAAGCAAAAAAGAAAAAAAAAAACATACAAGTTAATCTCAACGATCGATTTTGATGACGCCAAAGTAAATTTCCCCCACCCTAATTTCACTCTAATTATTAAATCAATATTCATTTAAACAACGTTACGGTTTAAGAAAAATTCGATCCGTCACTGGAACTAACTACATTTCTTAATTGAGTTTAAAGCAGGTAAATTTGAACAAGATGCAACAAAATCACTTTTTGGTTGTTATTTAAATGTAAAACACCTGATTCTCACTTCGTGGAATTTATCATAATAAAATTAACTTCATTCGAAAAAGATGTTTGATAACTGTAAAGCACAAGTTTGTGTTTCGACACTTGTTTGCATATACATTATAAATATTGACTTCAATGCATGTTCATAAATGAACTCGTAATTCATATATAGACTCTTAATTTTTTACTAATATCGTATTTCATTAAATTATTCTTATAGTTAGATGTCAAGTTGCTAATGGAAACAAATAACAATAGTTTAAGCTAGCATTGTTTTTGTTTTTGGAAATGCATAATGGTTTAGGTGTTAAAAACTGTATTGGGTCACATTATACCTTCAAAGCATTTTTTTAAATTTAAATAAATTTTGTTTTTCTTTGAAACCATAACATGTATATTTATATTTATATCGCAATCAACAATTTATTTTTATAATTTTAAAGTATTGCCACATTGTTTAAAAAAATCAAAAAAATTAGAAGAATTTCATTTTTTTTTTTTTTTTGTAAATTCCTAGACTTTTTTTTTTTTTTTTTGTTTTTACATTTATTTAAAAAAAGTTTTTTGTTAAGCGGATGCTACGTAATTTTGCTCGAGTTATTCCATTAGTAAAACTGTTAAATGTGGGCAATAACAACGACTGCGACGTTAACCATAATAATTAAGCACATTTTGATGTGGATAGCAACAACAATTGCGTTCAAATTAATTCGAAACTGAGGTTTTAGCTCATGCCAATGGCGAAAATGTGAAAGGTAAAATAGCAGAGCGAAAATCGTTAAATCGATAAGATAGTAATCGTTAAATGGAGAACTCTTCCTTTATTTTCGTTGAGAGTTTAAAAATTCATTAAATCTTTGAGTTTCGTTAAATCTAGGCTTGATAAATCGATGTATAGAATCGATACACGATGACCAAGAAATTATCCAAACTATTTATCCAAGAACTTTCAAGCATCTAAATTGTTTACTTGTGAAGTATCTTAAACTTTTGCGGGAAGAAATGAATGATACGTCTTCATAAATATAAGAACATTTCAAAATGTCCCATTTTACACTACCCGTAATGCTTTATAAGCCTAATTGAATGCGATTGCCTACTGTATGTATACCTTAAAACCGGCTAATGGGTATGTTTATATTATGGAGAAACCTTTTAGTTTATAATAACCATAAATACTGATTTTCGAAAGTTAAACTTTTAAGGGGACAGTGGATGCTAAGTTCCTTTTTTTTTTTTTAATTTCTTCAGTGGTGACTTATAATTTAAAATGCTTCATGCACTTAAAAATTTTACAGTTTTGGTTAAATTTTCATTTTTATTACATAATAAGTCATTACTAAGAGAAATTGGAAATAATTAGTAAATACCTTTTAAAAAAATTAATATTTTTTTTAAATACTTCATAATACTTCACTCAAATTTTCCCGAAATTTCTCCTGCTATAGTGGTTTTGAGGCGATATCAGTGACGTTTCGGATTATTTTACGGTGTAAAGGGAACTATATGGCTTTATCAAATGAGAAAAAGTTAAACTTCGATGGTCTAGACCGCTTTAAGACATACTGATAAAATGTTAAAATAAAAAAAATAAACCTCCATTTTCAAAGCAGTCACATGGAGGTACACCAGCAATGATATGGGGCACATTCACTACTAATGTAATGTTACCAACAGTGGTAATTAATACCAAAATGAATGCTGAAAAGTATCAAGATATGTTGTACGATACAATATCCTACTAATTACACTCTATAACAAAAAAATCGACGCACCAAGAAGGAGTGATCCGATTGAGACGAAAATTGGTGGATAGAAAGACAATGCACAGAATAGTAAATGATTAAATTCTCAGAACAATTGAATAATTTATATCAGAGTTACAGTAACAAGTTCAATAAGGTAGTGACCCGCCTCTAGCCTGGATACAAACTGAAGCACGGCGTGGCAAACGCCGATAAAGCTCCCGGAGGGTGTCCTGCGGTAATTCCGGCCGAATTTGCTCGAATTGTCGGATTAGGTTATCGACATTCCTTGCCAGATGCAATCGCCATCCCATCATACCCCAGAAATGCTCGATGGGAGAGAGATCTGGCGATCTGGCTTGCCCACGGAAGAGTTTGACAAGCTTACAACCAGTTCATAGCAACACGGGCCGTATGTTATCCGACTTTGTCCTGCTGAAAACCAGCCGAGGGTACTGCAAATGGAACAGCAGCAAAACAGGTCTTAGGATGTCGTCGACGTACCACTGTGCAGTAAGTGTACCTCCAATTACGACCAAAGGGGTCCAGTTATCAAAGGAAATGGCACCCCAGACCATAATGCCTTGTTTAGGGCCAGTGTGGCGTGCAAAAGTGAAACCAGGATCCCCCCTCTGCCCTGTGTGTCTCCAATCACGTCTTCGTTGATCATCATGACACAGTTGGAAGCGGGATTCGTCGCTAAAGACTATACGTCCCCAGTCGGCACCATTCCAACCTGATCGAGCCATGCACCACTCTAATATGGCTCGGCAGTGTGTAGGCGTTAGTGGCAGGTGGCGTAACGGTCGGCGCGAGTGTAGATTTCGTTGTCCCAACCGTCTGTAAATGGTCATGATGGACACTGGTGTTTGGGTTGAACGTCTGATGGTTCATAGAGATGAAGAAAGCGCTGTGACAGCTGATCGAACAATCACTCTGTCATCACGATCTGTTGTGACCCTAGGTCGACCGCTACCATCCTGACGCTGAACTCTGCCATTTTCCAACCATTCTTGCCAGCATCTTCGAATCGCCGCATCGCTTTGACTCAAATGACGAGCGATTCTCAGATTTGACCCACCAGTCTCTTTCAATCCTATGATACGACCTCTTTCAAACTTTAACAGTTGCTCGACATGAACACGAACGACGCGGCGAGGCATTTTTAAGTTGTTGAAAGGTAATCTGAATCGCAATCAAACCGAAAGTTTTAACAACTGTTGAAGAACTGCTCTTTATATACATCTGCTGGATGTGCAGTTTCGATGCGCTGGAGATCAAACTATTCATTCATTAGACACCAAATTTTAATCATTTGCATATCTGATCAAAACATTCATGTATACAAAATTTCTAAGCAATCGGATGATCGCTTCTTGGTGTGTCGATTTTTTTGTTATAGAGTGTACATCAGAAGATTGGAAAATTTAGCACACTGTCATACTGCTCGTTCAACAAAAGCTTTGATTGAAGCAAATGAGGTCCTTCTACTTTATTGACCTTTCTGAAGACAAGATTTAAACCCAGTGGAAACTTTTTTTTATGCTTAGGTAAATTGTTTATAAGACGTGAGACTGTATGAAGGGACGTTATATTAGGAAGGTTAATGCACCAATGCATTCAGGAATGCATGGGAAAATTTTACAATAGACATTTTTTTCCTGACTAGATGCAACGATTGCTGATCAACTAACATAAGTTATTTAAAAAAAAAGTTGAGTTTTTTGGATATCAACTTTTAGCTTTCCTTCACAAGCCCCGGCCTTAGATAATTTTATTCGAGATAAAATGCCAGCGGATTTAAAATTTTCATTAAATGCTTTAATTACCTTTGAAATATCTTCACACCTGTGTTTTTGATTTTTTAAATTCAATTCTAAGAATAAGTGAGACTAATTTTTTGTGTTTGACAAATCTTTATGCTTATTTTGCTAAAATGTTTGCGATTTTTATGCTTCATATTCTTCCTTATGTAATAGTTCAATGACTGTAACCTGCATAGTTATGCGTTGTAATTGCTCCTAATATATAAAATCAAATACTTTAAATACTAGAAAAAACAACTGATTTTTCTTCAAAATATTCCGAAATGTATTCTACTTAATTATCATTGCTTTTCAAATATTTATTTGCTTATACTTTTGTAAATAAAATAATAATAATAAATAAACGTATTGGAGCATAAAACAATCTTCTGCAAATGTTCTCCAAGACGTTTTAATTTCTGAATTGAAATATACATAATGTAATTTGGTGTTTTCATTTCTCTGCGAGAGATTTAATGATAAATACTGGACTTTAAATGATGATGGGGAATAATCTGCTTTCTTCAGGGCTAATTGGTTTAATTTTAGAAATGAGTAAGTTGCAAAGAATTACAATTTATCTAATGGAATTAAAGAAGTAAAACTTCGCAAGCAAATGATATTAATCTCTTCCAGTCTTATTTGTGTAAAGTCGAATTAGGATTTTATCTTAAGAAATGAAATCTTGTTTTTAGTTATACTTACATCACTTTTAATCATAATCTCAAATTTACATATATTTTTAATAAAGTTTTTTTGAATGTTATGTTCTCTTATTTTTTTCGTAAAATATGCGTGTTGAGTTTAAAAAGAAATGGTTTTATTATATGCCAACGTGAATTTTTAACAATGTGTATAATTTCTTAATTTTTTTATGAAAACGTTTATGCTAAAATTTATGTTTTACTTTTAAGAATAAAATGGTTAACCGTTTTTACATTAAACACTGATATTTCAATCGAAGCAAAGGAGAGGAAAATAATCTAATTGCAATATTTTTTTTACAGAAACGAATTTTAAATATGCGTATTTAGATTAATATAGATGCACATTGAATACCATATATGCTTATTTGGTTAAGAATATATGTGTTTTCAATTTTGCCTTTACTATGCATAGTTTTTTTTTTTTTTTTTAATAAATTGAGTATTTTACGTCGCACGTAATGAAATCTGAAACGAAGCACTGGATAATATAGTGTGATGTAGTGTAAAACTAGTTTTAGGGCATACATATAAAGTCTAAATCTAATAAATAAAATAAAATCATTGAACCATAATTTTTAAATTATCTGAATGCGTTATGAGTAATCACCACAAAAATCTCTGTAAAGTTCCAAACTTTGTAAGGCATTATTTGTGAACTTGCTTTTGATGCGTTATGTGTAAGAATACTAGATGTTATGTTACTATTATTTGTAATACAGTATTAAATAAAAATAATATTCCACCAAGAAAGTCATTTTTATGTTTTATTTTCTTTAAAGAAGAAATAACCAAAAATGCAATGTTTGATCTGAACCTCAAAAGCTCAGGTTACCCCTTTTATATACATGAAAATCACCGCCAGCTCAGTCATTCCAGCCGAGGACTGCAGTTTTATGCTTATTAACACTCATCAGCCCAGCATAGAAAATGACTGAGCTGGAGGTGGGAAAACCTCTTAAGGAAGCCAGAGTGCCAAAAAAACTGAGAGCTAATATAGAATTAGCACAGACCAGACGAGTGACCGAAGCAATGGTTCGTTTCAACTCGAAGATTGAAGGCATGTACGATAATTTCAGTAAGTTACCGCCCTATAGCCAGGGCTAAAGCAGAAATACATGAAATACATCGCCAGCTCAGTCATTCCAGCCGAGGACTGCAGTTTCGTGCTTATTAGCACTCATGAGCCCGGCATAGGAAGTGAATTTCATGGCGCTGAATTTCATGTAATTCTGCCTTAGCCCTGGCTATAGGGCGGTAACTTACTGAAAATAACCATTTCATAGTTAAAAACAATTACAACTTGAAAGAAATCACAAAATAACCAATTATCTTGCATATCTTCTAGGTTTTCATAGCATTAATTACCATGTATTTGCATCTGCATTATTTCATAGTATCCATTTCACCGGTTAAAATATCTAACTTATATTAGAATTATACGAAAAAAAGAAAACCCCACATTAGTTTCTGCAAATAAGGATTTTTTCCAATGTCAAAATTGTTTTTAGGAAATTGGCTGCATTTAAATAAAATTTCAATCCCTACGTATAAAAATCTGAGTCAGACCCAACATTAAGCATTTGAACTGCTGTTAAATAAAATCGGCATTTTTGATAACTCAAAAGACTGGATGCGCGTACTGATGTACGATTTTTGGAGGTAATAATTCTTAAATGCATATTTTTTGACAATTTCCTGTAAAATCTTTGAATGCATCTATAACGGTATGAAAAACATCAAAAATGGGAAATTCAAACGAAAGTGATGTTTTTTCAAGCGACTATAGTTGCATAAACAGAAACTATATAGAACATGTAAGAAATTTAAAAAACAAATATGAGAAAATGCCTTGTAGTGAAAAAAAAAAAACTTTCAATAAATACGCACCAATATTATTAAAAGTCGATTTCGAAAAAAAAAATCTGAGATTTTAAGCGTTGGTTCTGTTCATCTTACAAAAATCTAGCTAAACATATCATTTTTGTCGCCCAACTTACCACCAAACCTGCGATATTTTGCCTTCGGAAGAGTGTTGACAAAAAATTTGTGACCAACTGTTTAGAAATATGTCTCCAAGGGGTCACCAATTCACGATATTACTTCAGTTTACATTAAGATGAACAATGATTTGCCACAAAACACATGTAAAGACTCATTTTTGGAAAGAGGCACAACGAGACACTACACACACTTTACACACAAAATTTCAACATTTTGAGGCAAACCGTTTTTGAGTTATGCGAAATAAACCAACTCATACTTATGTATATGTATAGGAGAGAGCGGCGAAAAACACGAAGTTAAAAATGCTATAATTATCGGGTGCGGAAAAGCTGTGCAGGTATACCAATAAGAAAAACCCTAAAATTTTAGCACGATCAGATAGCATCGTTCACCTCCGACGGTAAATTAAAAACAAGATTTTTTGAAAAGAAGTGAACCAGTGGGTTTTTGCTTTTCCCCCCTGAAAAATATAAAACTAATTGCACTAAAATAGATGAATAACTGAACAGTTCTACCGAATTTCACCGGCTAGAAAGGTATAGATTCTTAGACTAATGAGATTATTTTGCCTGCAAAAATCAGATATGTAGACAATCATACTAGAAAGATATAGACTACTACACTAATCAGATTATTTTGTCCCCAACGATCGGATGAAAATTTAATTCTTTTGAGAAAAGTGCTATTTTGTTTATAGCTCTTATTCTATTTTCGATGACGGCTTAAATGCCGCATTATTGATACACAATTACTGATTGCCCCTTAAAAATATTAACGCCATTCTGAAAGTGATTTTACAGTGTCAGTGAAAAAAAATCTTTACATTTGGTTGCCTATTAAAAACTTTACATGCAAGCTTCTTGTCATGATTTTTTTGGCATGCTCCCTAGTGATTTGGCAGAATACCGAATATATACAAAGCAATACACAAGTAAAAATTTACCATTCAAAATAATTTTAAAACACCGTTAATATAGCAATTTTGTGAGCACGAAAGGGAGTTTTAAAGACCTTGATATGTATGTAACGAATTAAATGTTTTTAAAAACATATTCTCTTTACTGTAAGTACTTGTAGTAACTTATTTAAAAGTTTCTGCAATGTATTAGAAAACTAAAAAAGTTACATTTCTTATTTGACGAGAGGGTGGGGGATGGGAGGGGGTAGTTTTTTTTTTTTTTTTTTTTTTTTGACGCTCCTAATTCGAATGCAATTTTCTTGGCTTGTAATTATAAATAACATTTTTCAAACATCTAAAAGCAGTTCCTTCAGGAAAAAATTCAATTATTGCAAACCAGACATACTAAGAAAAAAATTTCAATAATAGCTTTTGAATGTATAAAAACTTATCTCTTTGGCCCAGTTTAAAAAAATACTGCTTTTCTAAGAATTTTTACGTTATAAAAGAAAACTTTAATCATCTTTTAAGTATTTCGGTAATCTTAAAGTCTAATGCAGTTTTATAAACTGCTTTTCATTCCAGAGGAAAAACAAATATTTGATTCAACGTCGCTTTGTTTATTAATCTTCCCACATATTCCCAGGGTATGAGCTTTACTAAACATGTTTCTAACGATATCATCAAAAGAAAATGCTAAAAATATATCATCCCAGTTAGACAGAATTCTATTCAAAACGGACTAAGGAAAATAACCAAGAAATACCTTCAAATCGATACAATTTAATAGTACTAGACATAGAAATTCAAGTAAAATTACAATTTCAAGTTTGAAAGAGGAATCTCTTAAGACGTGAAACCAAATGCATTTCAATCCCAATTGTATTTCTTTGATTTAAAACTCTGAATATATTTCAATTTTGCTTTCACAAAATGATTTTGAGACTAGGTTAAGAACCGTTTAAAACAAATGTTTCAGAAGTATCAAAAGCACACTGGTAAACAAATCTACTAAAACATTGCTACTTACATTTAAAACCACAGATGTAGGTCTTGCGTTCTTTTGAAATACTGACAATTTATCTATTCATGATGTCTTGCAGGGTTAACAGAAGTTTGTGTTTTCCTTATAACTTAATAATAGTAATATGAATAAGTTATACATAAAAGTTTCCCTCCCCATATGTTGCTCTTTTTCTTCTCAATTCTTCACAAACTAGACGTTTTTTTTTTCCTTATCAGATTCCTCTCCTTAAACTAACAATTGTGCTAAGAAATATTTGCGATTGAAGCCTGCCTGCAAAACTATATATATAACCTTAGAATAATAAGCCTCTAAAACCAGAACGGTTTGTGTTTTTGCTCAAATCCTAATTTAAGACTATTAAAAATTAACAATAAATTTTTACCGTCTAGTAATCATCGGCAGTAAAATTAAAAAATGTGCACAAAGCTAATGAAACATGTTTGACGTTTTAATGATGTAAAATGTAGTGTTCAAAATTTCGAAAAAAGTCATAAAAATAACAGTACCTAAATGGTATAGAAAAAGTGTTTTGTTATTTGTAAGTAATTATTAGCAATTACTTCAATAGTACAAATATATTACTTAACTTCAGGTTGCTTTAATTGTGTAGGAGAGGTTGTGACAATTAACTATGTGCCATTGTTTTATGTTTTAATTTTTGTTTCCTGTTCAAGAGGCATGGAATTTATAACTCAAGTGATAGTTTCAAAACGGTTGCAGTAAAACTAAGTCTTTTGAAAATTTGTGGTTTTCATGTTTGCGTTTCTTTTAGTAATAATTTACACAAAAATATCCTTTTCTTTTAGGTTGCTTTAGTTAGTTAGGTTGCTTATTCGACCTCCTGGATCTTTACATAGTAGGATCCTACTGAACTTGGAAGAAAATGCTGGATACATTGACACTAGAAGCAGACTCAGTGGCTGTCTCAGTTGTTAAAAGATGTTCAACACCTTCTCCATCCAGTAGTTTTGACCCAAATTATGGTCAAAAGAGTCATCCCGATGGCAACATTTTTACTATATGCTTGTACAAGGTTTCCTCCATTCCTTTCATTTACTTGTAGTGTTTCAGATGCGCCTACTGAAGATAGTGCTAAATGTTATCCAACCCAGCAAGTGTCTCAGAGTATTATGACTTTATTCTCAAGCAGGAGGGAGGAAATCCAAAAACTGTGAGGACGGAAAAGTTCTATATCAATATTTACCGATACTAATGTAATAAAAGCTCTTGAAGAAAAATGTACTGCTACAGGAAAACGAAAATATGTACGAAAAATCCATAAAACCAGCAAGAAATCTGAAAATAAAAGTAAACCGAATATCTCAAGAAAACTGGATTCAGTGCAAGAAATGTCACTCGTGTGTTGGAGGAGCGCCTATCTTCTCTTCAACGCGCTCTTTGATTGCGCAACATTTTCCATAACTCAAATTTGAAAAATGATCAAGAAAAAGTGATAAAAAAAAAGAATTCAACAAAGTTGTGATTATTACCTACAGTTTTAGTTAGGTGTCAATCTTCAGTATCATGTTATTACTCTGCTGTCGGTATTGCAAAACAATGTAACAACGTTGCAAAACAATACGTTATAAAGTTAATACAGGTTACAAAACAGGTAACAAAACAAGTTTACAAAATAATTGACAAGTTTTTACAAAACAAGTTGCCTCTTAAGACTAAAAACCAATAATAATAATCATAACATTAACGTTCATTAAAATTTATACTCGTCTAGATCAAAGCGTATCACATCCAATAGAGGGGAGGGAGGATAGGTAAAGAAAGGTAGTTTGCGTGCAAGTCAAAGATAGATGAAACAAATTTTGAAGAAATGCTGATAAGGAAATGTAATCATAAATTTCGAAATAATTCTGACATTTAAATGCAAAAATAAATGTTGAAGAAATCCTAATAAGGATACGTAAACATAAACCCCGGAATAATTCTGATACTTAAAAGCAAAAATAAATGTTGAAATAATTCTGACACTGCAACATAAATTAAAAAAGAAAACATCTAATCAAAGATGCGGCATTGGTGTCAATATTATTTAAATGGCTGCATAAAAGCCGAAGTTTGTTTAACATCAATGTTTTTGCCATATACATTTCGAGTCGATGTTTGTTTATCTTTCATGTTTTATCTCAATATTTTTACGCAATTGATGTTTCTTTTTGATTGAAAGCATTAAAATGTATTTAATGATTTTAACTACCAGATTCTCTAGTAATATGAATGAAAGGTACATTGCAGCATTAATCAGTGATGATGGCATAAATTTTTCTAAACAAGTTTTTTCACCCCATATTCCAATCTCTCTCTCTCTCTCTCTCTCTCTCTCTATATATATATATATATATATATATATATATATATATATATATATATATATAAGCTATAAAAGTCTGCTAACTAATTCTGGACCATGTGTTTGAAATGAGCAAAATAAACTCTTTTACGCTCCGTGGAATTTGAACTGAAGCCAATATTTATTTTTAAGCTCGAAACTTTAAATCGAAACATTTTATCCGCAGAATCAACTTTACTATCAAAAGACATTTACTTCAAACGTCTTATTTCTCTAGAACGTGCTTGGTATTAAAGTCACTTAATTAAACAGATGAAGCGCTATTTCGTCTGTTTGCTTATCAAACGCTCTCGAAAAATGTTTATAAGTCTTACACAGCTTTGGACAATTACAATACAACTGTCTTAATATCTTTCAATTTGAAAGAGGGAAGATATCAAGCTCTATGTGCTTCCGTAATGTATTGCGTCATTAAAACTTTTAATTGAGTAAATAATTACAAGGATTATTTTATGGCAAAGAAAGCAGAACTTTCGTCAGCATTTGTTTTCATAGTGATGTAATGTATACTTGCTCAATCAGGCGTCATTCATTTTAAGAAAGAAAGTTCCCTAGAAATGATAGAAGATATTTTCCAAGTAATGTATCTTCTAAGGATGTACTTTTGTTCAATTTTTAAGCACGATAAGTTCTTTAATGAAGCAAATATGGTGCATTTATTTTTGTTCTTTTCAATTTATAGAACAGTTTATGCCGTTCACACTAAGTTTTGAATTAAAATAATATCAGAAATATTCCCTACACAAGGGGGGGGGGGGCTTCATACTTATTGTCATTAATAGTCTTTTTTTTCTTGTTAATGAGAATGAACAGATATGATAAACTAGCTTTTAATTTTTTGCAATTTTGTTCCTATATTTATACCTATTTATGTCGTACTAGGTATTTAAATTAAAACTTCTACAAGTCAAAAAGCAATTAAGCCTTTCTTTCTAGTTTACAGTTATGAGGAGCAAAGTTTTGCTTTTAACTTAACCTTCTACTTTGCTTTTCTATTATCATTACTGATTGTCAAATTAAAATACTTGAATTTCTCCTATAGACAAAAAAAAATAAAACCCAGTTTGTCAGACGAATAAAACTGATTTGCCATCTAGTTTTTGAAATACTCAAATTTTAGAAAGTACGTAAATCGGACAAATGACTCAGTCAAATTGAATTTTGGAAACAAAATTATGTGAAAAAGTTAAAATTTATGTGCAAATCGATAAATTCTCCTGAAATATTGTTGAAAAATAGTGCTGATCAAGTTTTTGGTAATCGCTTTATCTATTGCTCGCTCTATCTTTCAGTAACACACATTCAGGCCCAATGTTGTTCATTTTTCCCTTCAAGAGCATACTTTCAAATTTATTACTTTTTACTTACTTTAATTTAACTTAATATTAAAATTTAATACCATGCGTTAGTAGAGCAGTAAGGTGTTTAGAAATGTTGAAATAAATCATTTATTTCTTTTTTAGCTGAAGGTAGATGAGTCCAAAGCATTCAGTGTTCCTAAGGCTAACCGCCCCCAAAACGTAGATTTAATTACATTTTTTATCACAAGGCAGCGAGACTGCATTGCATAAAATATATCTGCAGTGCAAATGACTGAATTCTAAGAGATTATCTGGATCAGTCCCCACTGTATGCAGTGATTTTACTTTTCAAGAGAAATTGTTCTAGTTTCCAACTAAAAATATATTAAATGTACATGCAATTCAACTCTAAAAGTTTTGAGTTAATTTTCGCTTTTGAAAGCTTATTTCCTTCTTTTTAACCCTATTAATTTAGTTCACTTTCACTTGAACAAATTTAACAACTTAATAGTATTACGGCTTACAAATGTGGACCATATGCCCGTTCCCAAGTTTTACTATTTACATATTGTTCTGCTATCGTTAAAAAAATCAGATCAAGTGAAGAATAAACAAGGAAGGTTCGAAAAAATATTTGTTGTATTTTTTCTCAGTAATTTCATTTTAATTAATATGTTTCTTTTGTTTTGACGTTGACCTTGTCTTCTTCAGAAAAAACATTTGTAATTTTTTTTTTTTTTTCACATTTTTAAAGTGATTTCGAAACATGGACCACCTTTGGAACATTATTTTCGAAAGGTGGCAGACGAGCAACACTTTTGAAATAGTATTATAAAAAGAGCTAAATCTTATCGTAACACATTAACTGCCCTTGATTTGTGTTACTAATAAATGTAAAACACAACATAGAAAATTTCAGCCAAATACACCTAACCGGAAAATAAAAAATATATAAAAAAATCATTATAAATTCACTATGGCTACTTTTCGTTAACTTACCATATGAAGGGTTAAAAGAAGGTAAGTTAGATATAAAACTATTTTTTTTTTCACTTTTTCTTTTGACAAAATAAGTATTTTGCAGAATTAATTCTTTGAAAAAAGGCTTCAACAGTGACACCGTTTTTTTCTTAGCAGTGGTAAGGAGCTCAAGATCAAATGATTTTTTTAAACTAAAACTGATGAAGTATTTGATGTTGGATGCGAAGTAAAAACAGCAAAAAATCCAAATATGCGTGACACAACTAAAATCATCAGAATAAAGTGTTTCATTTGGCATGAAATATTTACTTCTAGGGTTCGTCAAATCCCGGGCGACTAAAAAATAACATGTGACCCAGTTCGCTCAGTACAAAAATCTTTCAGAAGATTTTTGTCCATAATTTTATATTATAAAATATATATATATTATGAATAATATAATACAATAAATAATATATTATGTATATATTTATAAATAATATATTGTATTGAATATGTTCTATGATTTTGCACATAACTTTATAAAATTTGTAACAAATATGTCATCATCGATTAGTAAATTGAGTTGAAATATTTTCTGCTATATAATTTTAAGCCATTTCAAGTCTGCAACGCTCAAGAATTGCAGACTTTAACTTTTTCCAGTCAAAATCTAACATATCATGTTGATTATGTTTAATAACTGATACACTGAATTTATTTTTCCTAAAAAAGAAAACATCAATCTATTTTAATCGACGACATTAGGAAAACTCGTGTTCCATGACCCCTTTTCAAGATTAAATTTCAGCAAAATGTGATTAACGAAAGCTTGACAGGAGCTTCAGTTTTCAACAAGATATCGATCAAAATCATTATGTCTTCATTCAAAAGCAGTAAACATTGCATACTTTCCCTAAAAATATTTGCTCATCATCGTTCTTCTAGTAAGAAAATACTCCCTCGGTGACTAATTTAATTGAAGTATAAAATATTTAGAAAAAACACTTTCAAAAAAATATAGATCTTAAGCTTCTTGAACGCTACCGATAATTATCTAGCTTATCTAAAACTATTACTAAATTACTTTGATGTTTGAATAAATTACCATAGATTATTCTTATTAATGGCGTTGAACTTATGCTCAATCATTACATGGGAATTAGCAATACTGGCTCTGTGTTGCATAGCGTTGAAATATGCGATACACAATTATCACACTGATAGCTAAATATGTTATAGTATGTTTAATACTTTATGCGGTAAATACCCAATTTCATATTTTATTGAAACTTGTTCTGGTTCAAGTTATTTTGCGGGGGTTAAAAAAAAAAAAAAAAACATCAACAACCCAGCCGAAGAAAATCTAACCAGGGGACAAACACAAGTTTCTAGTTTTTCTCTTTCTCTTTTTGTAGTTGCATAGGAGGAAGTTAATTTTCCGACACTTATGCTTACAGCTTATTAGACATATAATTCTTGATTTGTTCAAAACGTTGAAAATAGATTGCTACAAACTCTTGATGCAACGTCTGTCCTTATGTATATTAAATAAGGTAAGTGTGTCAAGTAAAGCTAACCTAAAGTTCAGGGCCTAAAATCTCGCTCTTTTGTCACGTATTTAGCTCCGATTTTTGTATATTTATCAAATGGCTCATAAAAAATAAAAAATAAAAAAAAAACTCCATGTGAAAAAATTAGCTTAAATTATGTTTTTCAACAGTTTAACAAAAAAAAATGGCCTTATTAAAAACAGGGATCTCTAACGAAGCAAACTCTAAAAAACGTCAAAAAGGAGTATCTAGACTATTAAACCTGTGCGCGTCAGTCTACGTGTGTGCCTGCAACCCTATCTCATCCGTACTGTGAATGTCTACCACGGGAAGCCATTCCACTCTGTCTCACAACTCTAAACTTAAAGAGGCCGGAAATAAGGGGCCGAACATTCAGTGTGTCCCGAGGACATTCAGGGGTATAATCATCAAAATGATTAACAGTCACATGCAGCAGACGGCAGTGAACCACCAGAGGTGGAAAACGGGGGTTAGTGAGTGAAATGAGCAGAGAGCAGAGCCCACTGTAAAACTTTAAAAAAAAATAATAGATAAAAAAATAAAATTAAATTTATAAAAATGAAGCACTTCTTTTTGGTCAATATAAAAATATAATAAACTACATTTCATAAATTCCAAACATTATCAAAAGGACTAGTTTTAGCGACATTTGACTAATTGAGACAAAGGATTTCCTGGTATTCTAAGTCAATTGGCTAAACCGTTACAAGTGTAAAGAGAATCTATACTAATAATACACTCACTGCCAAAAGTTAAAGACGGAGGGAAAGATGTAAATTTTTGGAAGACAATTCGAATTGAAAAGGCTGATTTGTCGTATTATTCAATTGTGATTCTTCTTATACGTTTTCATTATAATATTGGTTATTTGGCGAAACATTTCAAATTGCAGAAAAAACCGCTTCACTCGCTAAAGGACAGGTTTACGGTAGCGTGGTTGCTTCGCGCTAAGCAATGAACTATACAGTTGAATGATTATTTTGAGTTTTAAAGCTTCTGTTTATCTTTTTTTTTTTTTTTTTTTTGTATTTTTGCAAATAGTTTTAAGTTCCAAAGCGACTTTAATACATTAAAAAAAATGTGTAAGCATTTTGGTTGAAGAAAAATAATCACTTCACATAAAAAGAGGGGGGGGGGTGGCTTTTTTTATTCAACGAACTTCCTTTAAATTCTTAGCACGGGCATCGCCGTGCGGGTACTGCTAGTGTATGATAAAGAAAAAAAAACTTCTTAACAAATCACACTTCGAGGCAGTGAGAAGCAAAGGGATGTCAGTGACAAAACTAAAAATTTGGAGATTATACCAGTACACATTGTAGGTGAAACTCTCTTCTGTCTTGAGGCAAGAGATAGTACTAGTAGTCCTGGTAGGTGCTGTTATGCAGCGTGATTTAAAAAAAAACTTTTCAATTTAAAGCCTACCAAATCTTATCTTTAAACACGTTTAACTCAAAACTTGAAAATGTCCTCTTTACATCTTTTTTTTTCTCACATCTCTACTACATCACTTTTCTACTCATTTGGACTATCATCCACATAGTACTCTAAAAATTCTGAACTTTGTGAACTTGGTCAGATTTCAAAGTGACCAAGTTGGAAAAAAAACATTAATTTTTAAAAATGCATTTTAAGAAAGTTGCCGTTTTCGACAGTTTCAGAAAAATGTGGCTTCATTTAATTCAAAATTTCTAATAGATCTAACATTTATCATTCTTTTGATCTAGAGCAAAAAAAAATCTATCCTGCTCATTAGTTGTGAATTCCGGGAAATAAATCAAATCAAATATTTATAAGAAATTGAGGACGAGTAGAACGTGAAGTTTCTGACTTTTCATTCGGGAATTTCAAATGGACTCCTTTTTCCTTCACTTTTTTTCGTCGCATATTGGTGAAAAGGGAATACGATAAGCCTCATTAACTAAATTAGAGAGACTTTCATTGGTGGTAAGAAATCACTCCTAAAAATCAAGTTTGCCTTCGGGATGTACTTACTCTCTTTTTTTCAGAAGTTTTTCCTTTTTTACAAATTAAAGTTTTCGATTTTGACCTTAAGTGGGTCTTGAAATCAAAATGTCAAGCTGTTTTGCTCTTGATTCATACATCTTATCAAAATATTTATTCTATTAAGAGTGTTTCTTTTTCTGATTAAATTGAATTTTATAATTTAGTTGTATTCTTACAAAGTTTAATAGCTGGAGAGGATTCTTAGAAAATAATACGTTAAAATACAATTTAAGGGTTGCTGACAAAAAAATACAGCGAGGATTAAAAATAACTGAAGCTTGTATGAGACCTTGCTTTAATAATTAAAAATTGGTATGAAAAAATAAATAAACAATGGACTTTATTTTTTCACGTTAAACATACAATCACGTTAAAATATTTCAAACAGGTATCTCAGAGTACAAGTTTGGACTTAAATTTGCTCCAAAGAATGATGAGAACAGTTATTAAAAATAATAGTTTCCTTCCGTGGGAAATATATGTGCCGGGAATCGCAATCAAGAAGCCAAAGGCTAAGTACCTGCGTGTATGTTCGGTGTCAAAATACCTCATGGTTCTACTAAATAGATCTAGTACCCACAACAATATATAGAAGCAGGTTGATAAAAATAGTCCGTAATAACTAACCTCAAAAATACACTTTTACGAATTAATAGAAAGTGCGTAAGCAGGATATACTCAATGGATGTCGAAAAAAGGACATTGAGAGATAAATGGTAAATATATATGGCTAGCTGACCCCCGAGAAGCATTCGAGGTTGTCTAAAGAAACTCAAAAACCCGGTTTTTCAAGTGAGTTTTGAATACCAGTAAAAGGTAACTTGTTTGATTATTTTCCTCTAATAGCGGTGAAAAAATTTTGTTACGAGTCCGGTGCATCTTCAAACTTTCTTTAAACGAAGACACAGTTCTTGAGAAAAACACAGAAGATTTGTTTACAACTATGTACAAGAAATACCGTTAACAACTACTAAATTAACCACAGCAATTAAGCAAATATCAATTAACACCGTAAACTAAACGGTTACACACATATTTACATCAAAAATACGCAAAAACACAGCTACGCTAATACACCTTCCAGCGCAACAGCTGCAAAACGAGCCTCACAGTTAGAAAGCAAACTGAATGAATCCTCCATTCACAAGACGACCGGCGTTTTACACCCAGCAAAGAAATATCCAGAAAATCCTACAATGTTCTACCAATTTATCATATTTTCTTTTTATTCCATTCACAAATCTTGTCATTCAGAAATGAGGGGACCGTATACTTCAGTCGAATGTGAGGGGGCTGTATGTACATGACAAGAAACTATTTACATGTTACGTTACGGAGATAATTTTAGATGAAAAATAATAGAATAAACGCAAAATTTAGCCAGATTATGACAAATTAATCATAAAAACAATTAGTATTTACAAAATTTGTAACAATATTCAAAATGGTTTCTCACTTTTGAGTTTTGATGAAATAATAAGGAAGTGTTGGCGTAGACACACTAAAAAAAAAAAAAAAGTCACCTAGGAGAAATATGATATCGCGATTTGACATGTTTAAATAAAGATTTTTAATGATCACAACTTAGGTTTAATATTCTTCCCAAAATTGGTTAAGATAAAAATTCATGGAAATTTGGATCAGAATTCCAGAGATAAAAATTAGTCGCTCAAAAACCACATTTTCTGGCCCATGGGAGG
>NW_026557924.1:0-55808 GCF_026930045.1 Uloborus diversus | reverse complement strand
AAGAAATGGTGCTTGATTGCGTAACTATTGAATTATATGATTTCCAATACCTCACGTTATACTAAAGCAGTGAGACAATGCGCTAAATTAGATGAAGAAGAGTCAATCACAGTTTGTTGTCTAACCAAGAGAGATGGATTTTAGAATCTAGAAATCTTAACTACAATGTATCACTAAGGCCAAACATTGTCAGGAGTCATTATAATAATGCGACTCGCCAGCCAAACTATGTTTTATTGTATGAAATGTGGTTACAGTTTGAGAGCTCAAAAAACATTTAAAGGGGGTGGGGGGTGTTTAGAGGGATATTTTTCTCAGTTTTTGGAGAAGGCTCTTGTTTTTGAGGGGGGGGGGGGTTCTCCACGATATTGAGGGGTGCGCCCATGCCCTAAGTGGGTTGGGCACCTCCGGGTACGTGAACGATGCCACACGGATTAGAATAGCCAGATGTTATTCAAGGCCATGCGAGTAGAGGGGATTCTGCAAGTGACTGGCTGTCTTTTGAGAGTACGCAATGTCTGGGAAATGGTTTGGTCTTGGAGATAGCAATCATAAGGACCACTTTTATAGATAATTTTGAGATCTACAACTTTGGTCTGAGGTACTTTTCGATAAAACTTACCGTTTTTGAGAAAAAGCCAAAAAAACCTAAAATTTTGACCTTTGATCCCGAATAACTTTTTTAGCGCACATGGGATCGTCGGGGACTTTTGGCACTTTATTTGTAATGCTAAACTCAAGGTCTCTACAAAAATTTAGCTTTCCCGGAATTTTTGTTATTTGACCACTATTTTTATGTCTAAATTGACCGGGCTACAAGTTGAGTACTTATTGATTTTTGACAACAAGGAAAAAACGGAAGTATGTTAACTTTATTACTCTTACTTATGTTACTTATTACTTTATTACTATTACTTATTACTTTATTACTGTTACTTATTACTTTATTACTATTACGTATTACTTTATTACTATTACTTATTACTTTATTACTATTACTTATATATTACGCGGTAATAGAACGCAAGAACAATGAAAGAAAATGTTAAGAAATAATCATCAAAAACCACTTTAAAATTGCACGAGTTCTAATAAGAATTGAATGAAGAAATGCGTTTCAAACGTGCAAGGAATATTTTTTTAAATGCAGAAAGAAAAACTTATGAATGAAAAGAAGAAACATGCCATGAAACATTTTTAATTTTTTGCAATAAGTTTGAACCTCTAAAAAAAGGCAAAAATTTCTACCTTTTTTTTTCATGGGGTAAAGTAAAAATTGAAATATTTTTCTTCTGAAAATTTCTTTTTTCGATGGTTAAAGATTTTGTTTTTATCAAATAAATCAGTAAATAAAAGAATGAATGAGCAAATAAAAAGAAAATAAAACAATAAATGAATACAAAAGTAATTAAATTAGTCATGTAATATATGAAAAAACAAAACAAATGAGTGAATAAAATAGTGATTGAGTAAGTGAATGAATGAATAAATAAAGGAATTATTAAATGAAAGAATGTAAATGAACTAATTAATGAATGAATGCGTAAGTAATTTGAATAAGTATATGTAACAAACAACTTCACCTTACTTCATCCTATGAACTAAATAAATACTGCATCACATATTAGAAGAACTAAATTAATATTTAAAATGTTAATAACAAGAATTTTATCATTTTGTCTCGCATCAAAATGCTACAACATGAGTAACAATTTTAAAAAAATTGATTGTATTATCATAATTCTTGATTTTCAGAGGTAATTTTTTCTAGACTGGAATAGACTACATGTACTACGTAGTTAAAATATTGCTAGATAATAAGCGATAAAAAATTGTAAATATTTCACCATTTCATTTTACCCCGCCATTTCACTTGGTCCCTCATTCCCCTATTTTGAAAACTAAAAGAATTTTATGCCTCTACAAATATTTCACCATTTCATTTTACCCCACTATTTCACTTTGTCCCTCATTCCCCTATTTCCAAAACTAAGAGAATTTTATGCCTCTACAAATATTAAGGTTACAATAAAAGTACGGAGAAAATGTGATGTTTTACCATTATTCTAAAAGAGAATAAATTCTTGTGGGTTTTTTTTTTTTTTTTTTTTTTTTAAATGCAGATTTCTGTGTACGTTAAGAGCCATTATTTTGAAATTCAGACAAAAAACGGAAATTTTGGCAGTGACCATTTTTGATTTTCCTAATTTTTTTATATCTCAAAGTAGGCCATAAGAAGTAAACATTCTGAAATTTTTAGCTTTCCAAAAAATTTTTTTCGCTCGTTAAAAATTCCCAAAGTTTGACGTTTTGCAGCGCTTTATAGAAAAATTCTAAAAGTCGCATTTCAGTGCGCTTTAGCTCTTTACAGAAACACCACCCCACGGTTATGTTTATATTTATTGGTTGTACTGTATCTAGTGATGACGACTTCATAGTTATTTTGGTTGGGGGTTCTTGCTTTCTTCAGATAAGGGGTCGCAAAGTATGGATTTTATCCGTTTTCGTGCAAGTTGAACCTGCGTTATTTCCCCCAAAAAGTCACCCCCCAAAAAAATGTAACATATACTGAAAGTTTATACTGTGAAGAGAGTAAATGACACAAAATTTATTTGAGGTTTATTTTTTTAGGAGAAAAATGCCCTGATATTTTTCAAATTATCAAAAATTGTGCTTTTTTGATCACAATTACCTCAAAACAGCATCACTAGGAAAAAAAAACTTTTATATATTATGGTACCTGGCTATGTGTAAAACATCATGAAAAGGAAAGCAGCATGAGATCTCTTCTTGTTTTCCAGAAAATAATTTTTTTTTGTAGCTCATTTTATGCGTTTTCTCGTACGTAAAACGTGTGTCGAGTATGCAGATTAGATCTTCTAAAACTTTAAGGATGTAGTAAGAATGTATATATATGTGTATAGAGAAAGAAAAAGACTAGTAATACTTTATTTTTCCGATTTTAACAAATTGATGTTATTTTAATTGCAGGTAATTCAGAAAACGATAAATCGATATGTATATATATATATATGTATACACTGTAAAAAAATCTGTAAAATTTACAGAAAAAAACTGTCAGCCAGGACGCCAGTTTTCTTCCGTATTTTACAGAAATCTTCCGTATTTTTATTATTTGTTCAAGCTGATTTATTATTTTATGAAGATTAAAAAATGAAACTATACTTTCATAAATCCATTTCAATATTTATTATACTACTACGAAATACATGTATACAAAGGTAAATTTCCGAATATGCCTCTGTAACAGATGACAAAAAAACATAATAATGAAATATTGATTAGGATACAATGAAATGGAAGTTGCAAACGATTTAAGACTTACTCGCTTTAAATAAATATAAGATCAAAAACTCGAGCACGAGAATCAAAATCCAAACACGCGGGCGAAATTTCGAAGATTCGAAGAAAAACAAAGCATAACCGGTTACAGATTCAAAAAAACAGAGAAATCCTGTATTTTATTACGAACAGTTTTTTTCTGTAAAAAATACGGATAACTTCTGCAAAATTTACAGTTTTTTTTACAGTGTATGTATATGTATATATATATATATATATATATATATATATATATATATATATATATATATATATATATATATATATATATATAGATTTATCGTATCAATCCCAAAATAATTCTTTCTTATTTATGTCCGTAGCAATGGAAGAAATATCATGAACAATATCTGTTTCACTTTCCTCTAAATGCCTTTTTCCTAAGTCATCTTCAAATACCTCTAAAAGGCTGTCGGTTCTTGATAAATCAGTATTATCCGTTTTTTTTTTCCTTTGTGCATCGGTTAAAAGCAGCTTCAATTTGACTTTTTGTCAGATATTCGTTCGGATGGAATATTTTTATGTCTTCAATCATCTCTATTCTCATTGCATGTTCTGCAACAAAAGAGAAAACAAAGAAGAAAACATTTTGGAAATTTCATGTGAGGGGTGGGCTCTCCCAACTCGTAAAAGTACACAATTTTCATTGAAACAGAATTTCTTTATGAAAAGTTCCTTTATGGTAAAAAACCGGCAGAAAACAGACGTCCGACCAAGTAGAACGTGCAATGAGAACAGAGATGATTGAAGACATAAAAATATCCCAACCGAACGAATGTCTGACAAAAAGTCAAATTCAAACTGTTTTTAGCTGATATCCCAAGCAAGAAAAAGCGAATAATACTGATTTATCAAGAACTGACAACCTTTTAGAGGTATTTGAAGATGACATAGAAAATAGACATTTAGAGGAAAGTGAAATATATATATATATATATATATATATATATATATATATATATATATATATATATATATATATATATATATATATATATATATATATATGTATATATGTATATATATATATATATATATGTATATGTATATGTATGTATATATATATATATATATATATATATATATATATATGTGATATGGATTTATCGTTTTCTGAATTACCTGCAATTAAAATACCATCAATTTGTAAAAATCAGAAAAATAAAGTATTACTAGTCTTTTTCTTTTTCTATACACACAGATATACATTCTTACTACATCCTTAAAGTTTTAGAAGATCTAATCTGCATACTGGACACATGTTTTACGTACGAGAAAACGCATAAAATGAGCTACAAAAAAAATTATTTTCTGGAAAACAAGAAGAGATCCCATGCTGCTTTCTTTTTCATGATGTTTTACATATAGCCAGGTACCATAATATATAAAAGGTTTTTTTTCCTAGTGATGCTGTTTTGAGTTAATTGCGATCAAAAACGCACAAATTTGGATAATTTGAAAAATATCAGGGTATTTTTGTCCTAAAAAAATTAAACCTCAAACAAATTTTGTGCCATTTACTCTCTTCATAGTATAAACTTTCAGTATATGTTACATTTTTTTCGGGGGGTGGCTTTTTGGGGGAAATAACGCAGGTTCAACTTGCGCGAAAACGGATAAAATCCATACTTTACGACCCCTTACCTGAAGAAAGCAACAACCCCCAACCAAAATAACTATGAAGTCATCATCACTAGATACAGTACAACCAATAAATATAAACATAACCGTGGGGTGGTGTTTCTGTAAAGAGCTAAAGCGCACTGAAATGCGGCTTTTAGAATTTTTCTAAAAAGCGCTGCAAAACGTCAAACTTTGGGGATGTTTAACGAGCGAAAAAAATTTTCTGGAAGGCTAAAATTTTCAGAATGTTCACTTCTCATGACCTACTTTGACATATAAAAAAATTATAAAAATCAAAAATAGTCGCTGCCACACCTTGTCTGAACTTCAAAATAATGGCTCTTAATACATTTAAAACTACACAGTAAAAATAATTTTCAAGTCCTTTAAAACAATTAAGCGGGGAATATACAAGAATTTTATCATTTTGTCTCGCATCAAAATCAACAAACTGCGTAGCACTGAATTTCTTGTAGTAAAATTTAAAATCTAAATGAGGGGATTCTTTGTGAAATTTTTTTTTTTTCAGATTGGAATAGGAATCATTAGTTGTTTAACCAGTAAAAAGTTGGAGATTTTCTTCCATGAATTGAATAGTAATAGAAAACCTCCCCTTAAATGTAGTTTCCAATGATATGATTATAGACAATTAGACAAAAAAAAAATCTGTGACCTCCTTCCCCCAATTAATTCTTATTTGAATTCCGAAACTTTGAATTCAAATTATGTTTTTCGCAATCACGAGTTGCGACAAGACCCTACTGATTAGAGTTATTGTTTCTAGAAACGGCTCTCCCCCCCCCCCCCCCCAAGCATGTCCCTCCTCCTGGGTGGTTACGTGTGTATAGTTGTGTGTGTAGAATTACGTGTGTGCACGTAGGCGTGTGTATGTGTGTAAAGGCGTGCGCACGTAGGGGAGTGTGTATGAGCATGCATGTGTACGGCATGGACACCACCGATCAGCAAAAGTGGATTCCGGGGGACAGTGCTCAGGACCAGCCGCGCCGCCGCCGGTGGACGGTGGTGCTGCAGCCCTGGTCCAAGCTGAAAAAGGAACCGGAACATCAAGGATTGTCAAGTGAGAACAATAAGCAATCGTGATTGCTCAAAAAAACAACAAATAATAAAAGAAAGTACGAAATATAACATTGCCGTGTCGAGCGGCCGAACGAGCGCGGAAATTTTCGCTCCACAAAAGCTGACGTCATTTTCAACGCGCGTGATTGGTCACAACTTTCTGGAGAGGCGGATGCATCCGCCATTTTGGAGCAAGCGTACAACAGGGAAAGCTACCTTTATTGGCGATCATTCGCCAATCAGGGAACGAGAGAGTGGGAGAGCGAAGGTGAACACAGCGGCGTAGCTAAACTTTCTTCCGCCAAGTGCGGTTCTTCAATTGCCGCTTTTTTTGATAGAACTAGCTAAAATACGTTATAGAGTCATAAGTATTTAAACTAAAAATAAGAACTTAAAAAAAAGGATTTTTTTCCTTTTTTTTTTTTTTTGCAACAAGAAAAAAAACATTTAGGACCCCACTGAAAAATTGCAAAAATCAAGTCAAAATTCGCAACTTTAGGCAAGTTATCGTACTGGTAAGGCAATACAAAGAGAAACTTGAAGCTCCCACCAGAACTTTGATTCAAAATTGAAGTCAGTTTTGGGGTTCGTTACTTCTCAAGGAAATTTTCTTGAGTCGAAATGTTAAAAAGGTAAATTTAGTCTACCTTTGGAGACTTTAAAAGATTGGGGAAGTTGTCCAGAAAGTTTTTTGACTAAATTTCGGAAAGCATAATATGTATTGGCTGTATATAGTGGTGTAATTACCTCCCTCAACTGCAACAAAGACTAAATTTTCCTCCCGAAATATTTTCAAAATTGAAAGCAATCTTTGACGACGTTGGAATACTTTCGGAGGACCTCTGGAAATTTTTCGATGCCGAAATTTCAAAAAACCATTCGGTGGCTATCTTTTTTATCGTTAGGAAGTGGCCGAATGCTTCCAAAAATGTTGGGGCTCTCCGTCTCTCCTGAAATATTTTTGAAAATGATGTCCTAAAAGAAAACGCAACTTAAGACGTTGTTCGACAACGTTATGGGAAAGAAGTCGGAGGAGTATTTCCCGCCTGATACCCAATGTACCCATCCATTTTTCTGAGGGTATACTCCCAGTTGTTCATTATGCACAATATATGTATGCAATCATATACATAATATGTCTAAAAATTGTTTGAGAGTATACGACGTATATAGAGTATACCTATGGGAGCACCCCAACTGATGTCCTTCTTGAAACTGTTGTTCATTTTAGACTCTAAATCATTGAGAAAAATTGGCAGTAAAAAGTAATATTAACAGCAATTATTACTTGAGTTGTGAAAAAGTGCTTCTATGAAAGGAACATAAAGATCATTCTGTCTTAATGAAAATTTTGTAATCTATGACCAATCAAAGCAACTGTCGAAACCGATAATGCTTTCCCCTCTGACCCGCTGCTCTTGTTATCATTTTCCTTGAAAAAAAAAAGAAAACAAATAAATAAATGAAAATAATTTTTAAATTAGGTGTTTTGCGAATAACTCAAAATCAATTGATAGCGTCATCATATAACAGCAGGTTATGAAGTTTATTGTTTCCCCCCATATATCAGGGATGGAGTCATGGCGCAGACTTCAATTGACATTTTTAGGGGTGGGGTGTTTTGAGGGGTATTTTTCTCTTTTTTGGGGGTCTTTGCGACATTTAGGGGGAGTGCACCTTTGCTCTTAGGGGAAGGGATACGCCTGCTTACAGCTAACTTTTATAGTAAAAAAAAACACCCCCCCTCCCTTGAGCCTTTGAAATTTCCACTGCCACCTCCCTCAGTCTGTAGCTTCAGGTGAAGGTAAAGGGGAAAAAACAATAAAACCGATAAAGACACGATTTATATCAGAGTACTTTTATTACCATAGTCGTACCACAACTTCACAGCTCGAAAGTTTTTGTTTCCAGTAATATGTAGATCAAAAGCATGAATTCCTAGAAGGAAAGCTGAATTTTTTCGCAACAAAAGTGTTAAATTGCCGCCCAGCTAAAAAATTGCCGCCCGGGGCGTACCGCGCCCTCCACTCCACCCTAGCTACGCCATTGGGTGAACATCGGCGAAATTTTGGAAATAGTTGGCATCGTTTCCAGGCTGCCAGTCACTTCGCGGGCTATTAATTATCCATTTCTTTTTTCTTTCTGCATCTGCAGGAAATCTGAAGAGCTGAAATCCTTTTTTTTTTTTTCTTTTGGATCTCTTTGCACAATTAACAGCCGAACAACCACCCATTTGACACAGTTTAACGTATGCCAAAGAAATGTAAACATCAGCAGCAATGCTATTACTATGAAGTACTGGATCAATTTGCTCCAAAATGGCGGATGCGTGCGTCGCCGTCGGCCTGGACCAAAAGTTTCCGAAAGCGAGAGTGAAATATATTCGCTTTTCTGCTCGTTATTCTTATCGTTCATGCTGCCATCTATCGGAAAGATGTATGAGTATCTGTTAATATTAATTATAAAATAAGGTTGCAAAGCCCTCTTGGTGAAGATTGTCTTTTTTTTTTTCTTTTTTGCATTCATTTATTCTTTATAATTAGCCAAAATATAAATATTTGAAGAATTGAACAGGTTACATTTAGCGTTTACAGTGGAAAAAAATAAAAAATAGACTTTCATTTACATACAAAATTATTTACATTAGAGCAATCTTATAAAGAAAAGAGAAAAAGAATGCATTATTTTTTGTGCACTTGGTGTACATGGGTGAATAAATAAATTTTCAAATTCAGTAATATATAAACATGAACAAAATTTAAATTGCCTATAATTGTTAGTAATAATAAAATTATTCAAAGAGACAAGAATAAAGTAACATTATTAAACGTTTTTCCATTTAGGTTATTCTGAATAAATATATTGTGCATTTGCATAAAATAGACTTAGGATATGCAAGAGGTACGATTCATAAAAAGGGGTAATTTAAAATTGGACGACAAACATTGGACCTTCTTGGGAATTGGTATTTTAATCCTCTGAACAAAAAAAATAATGTAACATCAACTGATAAAAGTAATCAATAAACTTCAGTAAAAAACATTTTAGAAATTAGTAAAAAAATTGTCAAAGGAATTATTTTTTTCCTATTCATTTACTTTTATTAGCATTCATATTAATTAATGCTAGATAGTGAAAAATAACTAAATACAATAGAAAAAGTTATTAAACAATCGTTATTTTGTTAATAATCATATCTTTTTAAAAAGTGAAAAAGAGTGCTGGAAAAATGTCAGTAAATTAAAAGTGAACAACGAAAATTTAAATGTACATTGAGTAAACGTAATAACAGAGGAAATCATTTAAATCGTTGATTCATGGACAAAAACAATTCTCAATTTGCCCAATGATAAAATATGAGCAGTACGAATATCATACATTCATAACACTTAATCGCAAGAACGTTAAGCATTTTCAAATTTGTGCTTCTACTTACGTTGTTTGGTCTGACTTAACTTTCAAAATCTCCAAATTCTCCAAATATGGAATTTTTCGGGAGGTCACAGTGACCTCCGATCGGGGCACCCCCGAATATAAATGTCATCATTTCTTCATAAGCATGACAGTTTTAAATTTCGGAAACGCTATTTTTTTTTTTTTTTTTTTTTTTGAGCAATCACGATTGCTTATTGTTCTCACTTGACTGTTTTTGGCGTGCTATCATTTTATTTTCCCACCGCCGCCCTCCGCACCATCACCGTCGACCAGCTCCTCACGATGCTGCTCCTATAGCGACAGCCGTCTCCCGATTACATCCATATCCTACACAAACGCGCATACATACACAACTACACGCGCACACAGACATACACACATACATACATACACAACTACACAAACGCACATACACACATACACAAACTCATACACACACATACACACAACTACCCACACATTCATGCCTGCACACAGAAACAAATACATATGCCTACACACACAAACACAGACACACATACACCTACACACACATACACAAACACATGCACACACACAAACACTCATACACACAAATACATATGCCTACACACACAAACACAGACACACATACACCTACATACACACAAACACTCATACACACACAACTACCAACACTCATGCCTGCACACAGACACAAACACACATGCCTACACACACATACACATACCTCCTACACAGAAACACACACGCCTACATACACACACACACACTCGTGATTGCGAAAAACATAATTTGAATTCAAAATGACAAAATTCATTTTTTTTTTTTTGAGCAATCACGATTGCTTATTGTTATCATTTGACCGTCTTTGATGTTCCGTGCCTTTTTCAACCACCACCGCCACCTGCAGGCGCGGCTTTGTCCTCCGCCCTACTAGCAAAATTTCTTGCATCAACCTTGACAGATCTTGATATTATACTGACGGCGTCAATATTGACGTGTTTCATACTGCATAAAGCTTGCATAAAGATTAAAAAGCAATATTACAATAACAACACGTATGCAACATTGCATACATCTTAAAATATCAATATTGATATTACCTTACAATAACAACATTGCATACATGTTGACGCCGTCAAGATGATATTGATTTCATGCTGTCGCCGTCAAGGTAATTAGTACACAATAGAACAGGTGGACCTTTGTTGATACTTGAGCATGCGCACAGTTCTTTCTACCCAGCGTCCCTTGCATTGCTGGCACATCTTCTTGCTTCGACCTTTGATTCAGTCGGTTCAGAGGAGTTGCACGTGGCGTTGCATTCTTTTAGGCTTCGTTAAGTTGGTTGCTTAGTTATTAGTGGGGAATAATATTGTTTTAGGAAAAACTTATGAATGACTCATAACTGCGTTTGTTTATTAATATAGTACTAAACAAGTCATATCGCAAACAATGTGCAATCAATGGGCCGAAAACAACTTTTTTCGTCCCTAGACTTTGAAACAAAGGACATGAAGCCCAGAATTTCGTATTATCACTTCAATCTCACGTAAGATTAATTTTATTGAATGGTTATTTATGTTATTCTTTAAGATAAATTCATATGTTTTGTCCATGGGATATTTTCAATGCTGACATCCATTTGGAAATGTACTTTATTGTATTTATATATTTATTATTTTGCTATCTTTACTCTTAAATATGCTATAAAAACTTCCGCAATTATTCCTAACTCGGCATTTTATGTCTTTATAATACAATTAGAAGCATGAATTTAAAAAATAAGTCGAGTACTACGCAAAACGAAGAAACTTTCATTTTTTAAATTAAATTGCGAGTACTATAAATACCTTTATATGAATTTCCGATCAGATGTCAGCTTTAAGAAAATATTCTCAGTCTAGAAAACTATCTTGAAGAATAACAGAAATAATTAAAGAATGAAATGTCTCCAGTTTAAAGTGAAAATAATACAAATAAATAAATGGATAAAACACCTTGCAAACGTGCTGATTTCATACTGTCATGTCAATGTATCCTGACATTTTCCTGTCATATCAATACGTATGCAATATTACAAAAGCAAGATCATCTTGCCTAGACCTTGATTTCATGCTGTCATGACAACATCTTGATATTATCCTGTCATATCAATACGTATGCAAGATTACAAAAGCAGCCTACCTTGATATTTTCCTGATATTATGCTGCTTACACCTTGTCAGACAATATTGTGGCAGCCTGCTGACAGCATAAAGGGAGTAACATAACAGCATTGAGGCAGCATTAATGCAAGATGATTTTTCTTGCATGTCAACCTTTATGCAATGCTGAGGCAAGATATTTTGCTTACTGGGCGGTAGCCGCTCCTGGTCGGTGGCGTCCATGTCCTAGACACACGCACGCTCATACACATACGCACTCACACACATACACATATGCCAACGTGCATACACACAGGTCTACGCACACACAAAAGCCTACACATACACAGCTAATACACACGTCTCCGTTCAACAGGAGGTTAGACTTGGAGGGACAAGAGCCGTGTCTAGAAACAAGTGAGTAGAGTAGTAACCAATGAGTAGGGTCCTGTCACAACTCGTGATTGCGAAAAACATAATTTGAATTCAAAATTTCAGAACTCAAATTATTTTTTTTTTTTTTTTTTTTTTTGAGCTGTGTGCACCAATTAACAGCCGAAAAACCACCCATTTGACATCCGAAAGTTTCCGAAAGCTTCGGAGTGAAATGTATTCGCTTTTCTGCTTGATATTCTTATCGTTCATGCTGCCATCTATCGGACAGATGTATGAGTATCGGTCAATATCTCTACATAGTATAAAATGAAGTGTCCAAAAAGCGTCTGTTTGTTTGAACTCGCAAAACTCGAGAACTACCCAACCGATTTCGCTGAAATTTTCACAATTTGTTCCTTTAAGTCCTGAGAAGGTTTGCAGACAAGTTCGAAAACAATTCGATGAATAGTTCTTCTTTTATTCCAATTTAGGCCCAATTTTCACATAAATTCCCGAATATGGGAGTTAAAAATTAGTCGCGATTAGTAATATTATATATCGTTGGAAAGGGAAGAATTTTCCGCGTTCTTCGCAATTTGTTCCAATGCTCTAACTTAATTGCGGAGGGAGTTATTAACGTTTTTAGCTCGAATTTGTTTAGGCTTAGCTGAAATTTAGGCACTACTTTCTTCATTATATTTATCAATACAGGGCCGTGTCCAAGGGGAGGGTTTTAGGGATTAAACCCCTACCATTGGGGTAAACATAAGAGGTCAAACGAAGAATATGAATATTTGACTTTTTATTAATTTTAATGTGAAAGTTTGTGTGCAGCGCTTCTTAAAACAGAAAGAAAAAAAAACTTTTTCTCAGGAGTTTTTCTGTAATTAGGTCATGATGGATTTGGTATTTGTTGCAGCTATGAAGATGCATTAGTGATTGTGTTTGGTAATGTTAATTTGCATTTGCAATAAGCTCTCTCTTGTTTAGTTTATTAAGCATTATTTCAGAATATAAAACCTGATATGCATGCTGCATTATAAAAGAATGTGTAGCCAATTTCTAATTCTAATTGCAATATACCCCATAGTAAACAGATTTGATTAAAAAGAAACGAACAAGTTTTCTAAAGAAACAAATAAGGTTTGATTAAAAAGAAGTTATATACTCTTGTCATTTACGCAGCCAGAATCATCTTTGGGAGGTAGCAGGATGGGGGCAGAGCAATCCTTACAAGTATAGAAATGCCATATTGGTATCGAAAATGTAACTTAAAACTAAAGTTTGTAAGGGATTGAACTCCCCCCCTCAGATTAAGATTTAGAATTATTAAAACCACTCCCTTTATGAAAATCTGGACACGGGCCTGTATCAATAAAAAGTGAATGAATCGTTTCTATCTTTCTCATTTTCAATTCTGAAACTTATTTTACTTTGTGTTTCCATAGTTACGCTTTTTTAAATCCATCTTTCTCATTTTATTTTAATTTCTTAAAAGTATTTTAATATCTGTCACCATTGTTTGGAGTTGAAATTTTGCATGGTGATTTGTTTTCTTTTATTTATGTCTGATTGCTGAATATACGTCACTTGGCACAATTTTTGTTTTCAAAATAGACCGGGCAAAGCCGGGCAACGCAGGTAGTTAATTATAAAATAAGGTTGCAGCCCTCTTAGTAAAGATTGTCTTTTTTCTTTTTTTTTTGTATTCATTTATTCTTTATAATTAGCCAAAATATAAATATTTGAAGAATTAAAAAGGTTACATTTAGCGTTTACGGTGGAAAAAAATCAAAAATAGACTTTCATTTACATACATAATTATTTACATTAGAGCAATCTTATAAAGAAAAGAGAAAAAGAATGTATTGTTTTTTGCTGCACTTGGTGTACACGGGTGAATAAATAAATTTTCAAATTCAGTAATATATAAACATGAACAAAATTTAAATTTCCTATAATTGTTAGTAATAATAAAATCATTCAAAGGGACAAGAATAAAGTAACATTATTAAACGTTTTTCCATTTGGGTTATTCTGAATAAATATATTGCGCATTTGCATAAAATAGACTTAGGATATGTAAGAGGTACGATTCATAAAAAGAGTAATTTAAAATTGGACGACAAACATTGGACCTTCTTGGGAATTGGTATTTGAATCCTCTGAACAAAAAAAAATAATATAACATCAACTGATGAAAGTAATCAATAAACTTCGGAAAAAAATATTTTAGAAATGAGTAAAAAAAAGTATCAACGGAATTATTTTTCTTCCTATTCATTTACTTTTTACAATTAGCATTCATATTAATTAATGCTAGGTAGTGAAAAATAACTAAATACAATAGAAAAAAGTTATTAAACAAACCTTATTTTGTTGATAATCATATCTTTTTAAAAAGTGAAAAGAGTACTGAAAAAATGTCAGTTAATTAAAAGTGAACAATGAAAATTTAAATGTAAAGTGAGTAAACGTAATAACACAGAGAAAATCATTTAAATCGTTGATTCATGGACAAAAACAATTCTCAATTTACCCAATGATAAAATATGAGCATGTACGAATATCATACATTCATAACACTTAATCGCAAAGAACCTTAAGCATCATTAAAAAACAACTTTCAAAATCTCCAAATTCTCCAAATATGGAATTTTGGGGGGGGGGGGTCACAGTGACCTCCGATCGGGGCACCCCCGAATATAAATGTCATCATTTCTTCATAAGCATGACAATTTAAATTTCGGAAACGCTATTTTTTTTTTTTTTTTTTTTTTGAGCAATCACGATTGCTTATTGTTCTCACTTGACTGTTTTGAATTCCTATCATTTTATTTTCCCGCCAGCACCCTCCGCAGCACCACCGTCGACCGGCTCCTCACGATGCTGCTCCTCTTGCGAGGTTGCGTCCATATCCTACACACACACGCATACACACACTCATGCCTCCGCACAGACACAAACACATTAGCCTAAATACACACACCCACACAACACTGCATACACAACACGCACACACATGCATATATACATACACACGCACACGCACCCACACACATGCGCCTACACAAACACACACGCGCAGTCACACGCACACGCTCGTTATTACGAAAAACGAAATTTGAATTCAAGATGCCAAAAATTCAAATTAATAATTTTTTTTCTTTCAATCATGGAAATTTTGTATCTTTTTTTTTTTTTTTGAGCAATCACGATTGCTGATTGCTTTCATTTGACTGTTTTAAATTCCTATCATTTTATTTTCCCACCAGCACCCTCTGCAGCACCACCGTCGACCGGGTTCTCACGATGCTGCTCCTATAGAGAAAACCGTCTCCAGGCTGCATCCATATCCTACACACACACACGCATACATACACAACTACGCACACACGAACAAACACACAAACAAACACACACACACATACACCTGCACACAAACACATACACACACATACACAAACAAATATGCCTACACACATACACATACCCCGCCCCCACGCACACAAGCACCCATACACACAACTACCCACACACAAACACACACTCTGCATACTCGTGATTGTGAAAAACATAATTTGAATATTCAAGATGACAAAATTCATTTTTTTTTTCGAGGGGGAGGAGGTGACAGATTCTAGATCTGCCTAAGGGCGGCGTGGAGCTAAATTCGGCTCTAGTTACAACTAGGCTGGCGACTGCATTCCAAAGATTATCTTCTGTTCTGTCTTTGTTGCACAGGTGTGCTGCCATTCGGAATCACGCTTCATCACAAATGAAGCAGAAGAAAATCCACACTAACTGCGGATTAGCATGAGTGTAAAATTCCATCGAGAAAAGATTCGCTCTTTAAATTTCCACGTGGGGGGGGGTATTTCAGGGATGACACTTATTGGAAATTCTAAGAAAAAAGGGGCTCTGACAGAAGAGTAATAATTTTACTACAGAACACGTATCTGAAATATTTTTGATTATTTGCGCACTTAATTACAGACGAACCTCGATAACTTGAAGATTATCCGTCGAATATCCCTTTATCTTGAAGTGTTCATCTTCTCCCAAACTCTTGAGACTGCCAAGGGCGCCCATATAAGGGAGCAAGGGGAGGGGTTTGAGCCCCCCCCCCCTTTAGAAATTAGAGCTTCCTTGTTTTTAGTACTTTTTTCTTTGCAAAAATGTAAAAATATTTCTTCTCCAGCCATTAATGAATAAGCAATTAAAAATTTTCAATTTTAATGACTGTAATCTGTCCTGAAATTGATTCTCATAGGGAAAATATCATGCTACACCATTGTTAAAATATCTGAGCCCCCCCCCCCTTACAATTTGCATATGGGCACCCATGGAGACTGCTGCGAAAAGTTCCCATGACTCGAACGTTTTAGCCGATCTCTTGGGACTTCGAGCTATCGAGAGCTGACTGTACATCGATTATCTACGTTATTATCCGTGAACAAAGTTTTTATTTCTTAACAATTGTATTATTTATCAATTTGTAGACTCAGAAAATATTTCTTGATAAGTTTAAAAATTACTTGTGATCATGTGGAATTAATGAATAGCAGGGTCCATTGGAAACGTCCAAGCAATTATTTCCGAACAACAAAAATCCAAAAACCCAATTCCCAATTTTTAAACTTATCCGTCACCGATTTTCTATCTCTGTCTCATTTTCTCTTTCTCTATCACTCTCCACTCTGCAAACTGTACCTCAGTACTTCCCCTCAACTCCGTGTCCTACCTTCGAATTTCCGATGCTCCCTATGATACCCTCTTTAATCTCCAGGGGCGGAAGGGCCCGGCGGGTAGCCGGGCATTTGCCCGGTGGGCCGCCTCTGTTTGGGCCGCGTTAAATTTTAGTATTGAATAGTAAAAAAAAAAAGTTTTTCTTTTCTTTTCCTTCTTTCTTCCTTTCTTAAAAAAAAAAAAACTATGGCAATATCATAATAATTTGGTACATTTCTCAACGATTTATAAGAAAATCGCTGCACGAAAAGCAAAGGTTGCAAAATTAAGATATAAAAAACAATAACTCTACAAACTCATGCTATAAGTAATAAGATAATTTTCTGTGCGTCGGGCCGATAAGATATTTTTTTTTTTTTGCATAATGCCCAGGACCATGTAAGGTCTTAACAACTGCCTCTGGTTCGTATGGGATAATTACACGTCAAGGCGGGGCCATCACCAAAGGAGGCGGCCGAACCGAGGCTGACAATTTTAATTCAGTGAAGACTAAAATAATAATAATAAAAAAAAAAATAAATACAAGGAAAATAGAAAACGTTCTCAGTGTTAAAAAATTGAAATAGTAATAATAAAATAACATCAGGTGGAATTCCAGTGAAAAAAAAAGTAATTTTCAGCAAAATTTTAAAAGAAAATGAAACCTTTGAATACTTAGCAATTAAACCTTTGAATATTATTTAGGAACATCCATGTTTCTTTATTGTAATTTACCTAACTGAAGGCCGCTGAAATGTATGTTTCGAACATTTTTTTAACGAAAAAAATTATCCAATACAGAGTACATAGCACAAACCCATGACAAGCTTCAGCTTAATACAAGAAATGGATAGATAAATAACCATGACCATTTCATATGGGCCGCCGAAGCATGTTTTGAATAGAAAAAAATTTAAAACGCTGTAAGGGAGACTTGAAATATATTAATGAATAGTCACACCAGTAGTTCTAAGTGTTTGAATCTACGAAACGAAATAAAACCAAAACTTTATCAAGAGATTTAGGAGACATGATAGTTAAAATAAAATAAAGTTGGGAAAAGAAGACTTACGGTGTCACTCAAAAGTACCACATCAGTCCAAAATGGTAAAAGATTATTTTAATGAATCCCTAAAGCTTTAATTTCAAACATGAACAAACATCAAGCTGGAAGTTGAAAATTTCGCTATGGAAAAACCAAAGAACTAAAATGGTCTTGGGAAAAAAATACTGAGGGAGTATTTTTTGTATTGCACAGCATTTGTATCAACAATTTAAATGAAAGAACATAGGAACTTAGCCAAGAATGGGGAAGGGAGAGGGTGGGGAGGGTGGTCCCCGAACCTTATCCATTCCTTTTACACCACCAAAAAGCATAAAAACGTGTTTTAAAACATTTATTTTGAAAGTGCAGGGGAAGAGTTTCCAAATCGGAACCTTGTCCCTTCTTGTGTCGCCTACCGCCATCAAAGACAGCCCACGATTTTTATTCAGGACTTTAAATTCGAAAAGTTTACAGAAGAGTGATCACCTAAATCCTGCAGAAACGTCTCTACCCCATCCTTAAAGATCAGCAAAAATTTAGTTTTTAGGACTTCATTTAGAAATTTTTCAGAGGTCACCTACCCTCTCCTCCCACTTTTATCCTAAAAGATGGTCTGAAATTTCGTTTTTAGGGCTCCAAAGCAAAGATTATCTACATCTGCATTTAAGAATTCAAATTTCGCAAAATTGCCAAAGGAGTATAATCGAACAACTTCACCGACTAACATTACCAAAAAATCGTTTAAAAACTGAATTTTAAAAGATATAACTTCGAAAAAATTTCGTTGGATTAACAAATCAAAAATTTTTTTTAAAACGACGGCCACCGAATTTCTCCCTTTCCGAATCATCACCAAAAACCGTATAAAGCTGCGTTTTTAGAGCTACAATTTCGCAAAAATTCTCCAGGAAAGACCCCGAAATTTCTCCTTCCCCCTAAAACATTACCAAAGATCGCCTCAAGTCCATTTTTCAGACTACAAACTCGAAACTATTTCCAGAGAGAAACCCATGGAGTGAATATTATATTTACGATTAGGTTCAGGTTGTCAATACTTAGATAAGATCTACTAATTACTTGCTCTTAACCCAGAAGCTGAACTCATTCTTTACCTCTGTATTTAAGATAAGTCTGAAATAATTAAATGACTGCCCATTTCAAACACGGGAAGTACAAAAACGTAGAAGGATTTTTTTTTTTAAATCTCCTGACGGGCATAAATCCAGAAGATATCTGCTGATGTTAACACAGGGCTTATGTTTCTATGATGGCTTAAACATGTCCTCCACTTGAAGCCCTACCTTCCTTTTTAGCTCATACAACATCTGCTCCTCGGAAGATTCTTTACCTTATCCATTTTCCTCCGCCATCAAAGATAGCATATACATATGTTCTTAGAACTGAAAATTTCAACAATTTTCTTCTGAATCTCTTCTAAATCCTCTTCTAGTATCATTAAAGATCTTCTGAATTTTTGTTTTTCACGTTCATTACAATTATACATTGTTTTCACGCGATATCACATAAAAAGTTCCCCCTCTTCAAGCGTTATTGCAAGATGTGCCAACAGAGACAGTCTTGGGCGGGGAGGGGCTTCAGTTCATCGTTAACAAACTTGTAGAACAAATTTCAAGAAACTTACCCTCACCCCAAAAGTGTCAATTATCTTCTAAATTTGCGTTTTGGGAACTTCATTTGAGAAATTTCGCTTAGAGAGAAATCCTGAACCCCGCTCCTTCTCCTATAGTGTTTCCAAAGATAGCTTTTACATGTGTTTTTAAGACTCTAATTTCGAAAATTTTCTTGAGGAATTCTCCAATTCTCCCCCCCCCCCCCCTGCAAACATCGTCCAAGATCCTTTAAAAATAGTTTAACTGCGTTTTTGGAGCTATAATTTCGAAAATGTTCCCCGAATTCCTCATTAGCTACATGAATATTAAACTTTTTACTATGCAAGTGTTCGTATTGTTTCTCCACATTCGTAAAACGCATTTCTTCTAATTTGAGTCATCAGACTCTAGTGATAACTCCCTCCTAAAACTAGAAGCTAGATCCATTATTTCTTATACATTTGAAAAAACTAGAGAGGGGGGGGGGGTGCGTCTCCTCTTCAAAGAGTAACTCTTTAAAAGGCCGGCCGGTTTGTACATGCCAGGGCCGGTTCATGCTGTGCCATCCGCCACTTTAATCTCCCTCCCTTTATGTCCCGCTTATTAACTTCCTCCTCTTCAAAGTGAATTTGATATTTTATTTTGTCAACGTATTTGATGCCTCTTTCGCTCCTTCGCACGTGCTATTTTTACCCCCTGCGGTATGTCTCGCTTTGTCCCCGACTAGCTGATTCACTGCAACCGCTCCCCGGCAACATGTGGATTACGAAGATGCGCAGTTTCATTGCCATTTTCCACCTAATTGTTTTATTCCTTGTTCAGGAATTCGCTTCCATTCGAACCAAAAGAAATTTACTTAATTTTTACCATATGGTCATGCGTATAGAAGGGGTGTGACATCGATGTCGATGTTTTTAACATCGATGTTTTTCTTTCGATGTTTTTGGACCATCGATGTTTTGCTTTCGATGTTTATTCGATGTTGATGTTTTTGCATTTTAATTAAAAATTATCATAAAATTTGCTCCAATTTTCTCCCTAGGCAATTAAGTTTGCTTATGGAGTTACCAAAAAAAAAATCTTTTTTTTTTTTTTTTGCACCTATTTTATAAGATCAATTTATATGTGTAGAGGATGATTTTTGGGAAGATCACTACAAGGTAGTAGAAGATTAACTAGAGAGTGAGGAAAAGGTCAAAGCTATTGAAGACCCTAACACTGGTAGTCTGGTGCCAGAACTTGCAGTCTATTTCAAGGCCCCAGTTCTTAAACTAAAGGGATATCCTATACGTTACTAGGGTGAAAATTATAACTTTTAAGAGAGAGTTGGTAAAAGTTGCTTTAAAGTATTCGATAGTGATGGCAATTTCTGCTCCATCGGAAAGAGATGTTTCTCTGATTGGTGGAATAGTCTGCGAAAAGAGAAATGCGCTTCTGGGAAACAAAGTAAACAAACTTCTATTTCTCCGAACTGTCAACACCAATATTCGGGGTTACTTAGCGACTTCCCCTAACAAGTCGTCCCTCTATTACTTACAATTTGTGTTTCATTATTAACTAACAGCACAACATATATTTCTTGCTCTTAAAAATAATTGTTGGAATTAATTTTTTATTTTTAAAATACTTAGCACAACTTTTTATCATTATTAAACTGACAATTAGTGCTATGATACATTTTTCTTACTAGTTAGATTCTTTTTTGATGTAATTTTACTTTTAGTTTCATTCAGTTTGAAAATATTTCCTTATTACTATAACTAGTTGTATTGATCGGTGCTTGTCTTATTATCAGTTTTTGCTCTACTATATATAATACCAAGATGTCGCGAAATTATTCTCATTAAATTATATTCATGATTTGAGGTTCAGTATTTTCAATACATTCGTCAGATACGTATTCTTTTGTATTGCTTAAATTAGTGTAGTATATTCAAAAAATGTATGTTACACATTGATAAAAAGATCGATGTTTTAAAACATCGATGTTGGAAACATCGATGTTTTTTGTTCGAAGTATCAATACCATCGATGTTTTAATTTGTAACATCGATGTTTTCAAACATCGATGTTTTGCCATCGATGTCGCACCTCTAGGCGTATAGTAATATTTTGTATCAATATTTTTTTTTTCACGTTTTTGAAAAAAAAAGTCTATTAAAAACGTGGAAAAAAAGTACAGCCGTAAGTTTATTTACATTTATGTCACTATCATGACATTAGTGAGCAGGTTTCATTTTAATGTCTAACTTTTCTTTTTATTAGCAGCGATTTATTTACGTGTCTTTTGGCACTTGAGACTAAAGCATTTTGCAACTTTTATTTGCCCTTTTAATTTTGTAAATGCAATAATTGGAAATAGAACTTCTATATGACATATGAGCACATTAAAACTTACGACAAATTAACATGCTTTGTTAATTGTACTTAAATATATTGTAACTTAAAAATCGGTATCTATTTGTTTGATAAACATGTCCCCGTAAAAAAAAACCTTGAACTGTACTGATCAATTTTTTTCTTTTCACTTAAAATGAGTAAAGTAGTCCCTTAAATGGATAAATTCTGACACTTTATTTAAGGTCATTCATTTTACTGAAAAAAAAGGTGGAATGGAAAAAAGAAATGGAAAAAAGAAAAACATGGAAAAAAGAAAAAAAAACTTTTCGGTGTATTTCATGTGTTTGTCCAGGACGTTTTTCTTTTGCTGATTTTCACTTTTTTCCAACATTTTTAACCCCCTCTCCACCCCCCTTCTCACAAAGTTCGTTTTACTAGCTACTTTTCATAAACATATTCGTATTAAAAAATGCTTGATGTCACACTTTTTACTCTTTCCTTCCCCTTGTCACAAAGTCACAATTTCACAACCCCCCTTCCTTAACCGTCATTTGTGATGTAGTAATCCGCAAATACTTCATTATTGTCCATCAGAGGTGTCGAATTCATTGAGGAAAGAGAAAGTCGCGATCCTTTCGAGTCAGTTTGAAATTTGTGAATGGCAAGTACATAAAATTCTGTAATTTTTGATTGGTTGAATAAAATACAACAAAATAGCACAGCAAATTGAAGGAAATTTAAAGCTCTACAACTTTGTCATCGACAATTTTCATGAATTCTGATCCTGGGAGGCCCTAGGAGCAAATGATTAACAAAAATAGAGAGTTTTTCGAAAATTATCAATTTTTCATAACATATACCTGGAAAATTATTGAAATTTTGACAAATATGTGTAGAAACAGTTTAGTAGGAAGTTTATTTAGCTTGATTTTTTTATTTTAAACATATTTTTTCCACCGTTTCCGACATTTTCTCGAAAAACCCAAAATTTTCTTCCCCCTTCCTACCGCCTTTAGCTCACCCCCTAGGGTCGGGGACTTTTAGTATGTTTATTTATTAACTACCCCTAACAATATTCCGAAGTCAAAAATTATCGCATATTCCATGCACGCTACAATGTGTTCATTGACTAACTATTTGTGAAGTTAGGATCGAATACTTTGTTTGAAAAATAATAAAACATATGGGGAAAAAAAATTCATCAATTCAATTCCCAGGTTGAGGCTTGATACCAGTAGAGTGTTAATCGTATGTATGGGTGGGTGGGGGGTTATACTTCGTCTTGTTTTCAAGAACATTTACTAATTTTTAATAAGTTTACTATTCATGTTGTTTTATTTAAATTTATTTATTTATTTATTTTTTAACATTTTGAAAACAGTTTCAAAAAAAAGTTAAAACAAATAGTTCCGGCGGGAGGGGGAGAGGTTTTTTTTTATTAATCTACAAGTTCATGCCAGCTCATTTCAAACACAGTCATTTTTACTTACTGTTTACTAGACTATCACTAGTAAGAAAACCCCGTATTAAACTAAATATAATCTGAAAAATATCATTATTTCTTAAGTCAAATTTTAATTTAAAAATTCATTATTTTTACAATTGTTTTTAAAAAAAGTTTGTTTTTATGCTTTTGAAAACTTTTAAATTTTAAATTTATAAATTTTTAACGAAAATTTGTATAAAAGTAGTTATGCTGCATATCATATTAAACAGCGATTAATGTACTTTAAAATGTTTTTTTTAATCAAACATTATTTCTATCTATATTTAGTTCTGAGTTAACGTCCATTTAATGTTCATGAATCCATGAAAAAGGGAGGGTTTTTCTAAAAATCAAAGTCTCATAAATAAAAGAAAATAAAAGAGATAAAAATCTAAAAATTTGGACTTTTGATTACCTTGAAGGGTACAATCAATGAGCCAAATTTCAAAGAAGTTCAAAAACGTGAGGGGGAAAAAAATTCTCAAATTTTGGATCACTTGACACGGAGTGACCCAAATTTATTTCTAAAGTTGACGATTATATTATTGCTTAAAAAGGGTAGATATTGAGCACAAGTATTGCACTGAAAAGTGCATGATGTTGTATAAACATTTGCTGTTTAATGATTCATTAATTTTAGTCTGTAAAATTAAAAAGTTATAAAAGGGGTTCAAATGTTTAACATTTCGTTACATCTAATACACTAAATTCATATTGCAATATCATTATATACACTAAATTTACCTTCAAAAGTAAATACCCCCCGGGTATACCCTACACGGGTATTTTATATCACTAGAAACACACTGGAAAAGATACTAACTGGGAATAAAAAGTGAAGCTGAAAGATTACGATACTAAAGAATTAAAAACAATCCATGTAGAAATTCTGATTGAAAAGAGAAAAAAAAAAAAACGAAATTATTTGCTAAAAATGGAAAAGACAAAAATTAAGAGTATAACTTGGATGACTCGGCCAATATTGTCACTCCCCTAAAAAAAATTTATCCTGGGGCCTTAAAAAAAGTTTAAAAATTAAAAATCTTCTGGATTTCATTTTTACAAACGCAAGTTTAAATACAATTAGTGAAATAATGAAAGAGATGACTTTTCCTTCGGGAACGCATTATCTGATGTTGGAAATCGCTTGCGTTCTCAGCTGTCGAAAGATGCAGCAAGTAGTTTGCCATTGGATAGCGTTCTTAATATAAAGAATTTCATGTATTGCGAGATTTTTGAGAGCAATATATTTTTTTTACACGTAATTTAAATTTGCCATGTGATGTTATCTTTGGATAATTATTTGTTTTCAATTTTGTGCACAAAATTGTTTTCAAAAAGTTTAAACTGTGTGCATTTTTTCATCAAACCCAGTGTTTGCTATGGGATTTGTGATTTATTTCACCCTTTTTTAAGCTAATTTTGTCCACGGAAGCATTTATTGCTTGTTTTATTATAAAAAGCGAAGTATAAGCAATGTGACTCCTTGTGAGATGGCGTCTTTTCCCTCGATTAGAAAAAAATACAATCTAACATATGAGTTTAAAAAAAAAACCCACACACACACACACAACACTGCGGAAACAAGTCTACTAGTTGCCTACTAGTATATTCCTTTTTGTGGAGCACATGTTTGCATTTATTTTTAAGAAATCGGTTACAAACTGTGGAATTGAAAATGTATTTAGAAGCAATTTCGGTGCAATTATAGAGAAAACGGTAACTTTTTCCAGAAGCTACAGTCAGTATCATCTCTACTGAAATAATACTGACAGTAGCTTCTGGAAAAAGTTACCGTTACAGTCAAGGAAGGAAGTAAAATAGCACTTTGAAGTTTGCAGCAATCGGAAGTATCTCTAATTTTTGCAAGATCGAAAATATTTCAAAAAACGCATATTGGTTGTTTTGCTTGCCTTTTCTCCTGTACATGTAGATCACGGAGTAATGCAAGTGTATATCACGAAAAACCTTTTTGGAGTTTAAAATTTAACGCTGATAAAATGTGTCACTATGGTCACATATTTACCACAATAAATATTTTTGGAAATTTAAACATATTTAGGACTCGCGGAATGAGATTTAAATTTCAAGTTTTTGGCGCACAATGTAGATTTTTTTTTAATTTTTTTTTAAATGTATGAATAAATACTAAATGTTGCTTTTAAACTTCAAAGATGTAAAGTTTAGAAAAGCGCTTGACGTTAAAATATAATTTATATTTGTCATTAAATATAGACGTATCCTAGAACCTAATTAAGAAACCTAATTATTCTTCCGGATATCCATAAATTTCATTTTGTTTGATTGACGGTTCTAAATTTTCCGCTCTACGTTTTGCATGAGTAAACTTCTAGAAAGGGGCTGTGCACATATAACGTTATCAATTTTTCACATATTTTTGACCCCCCCCCCTCCCCTACGATATCAAACGTTATCATTACACGACCCCCCCCCCTCACTCTATGATATCGTTATCAGGTACAAAAAAATTAAGTTTTTAATTCTATATCCCACCCATTAATTTATAAAATTATTTGTGTACAGTCAATATCAATACCATAATTATCAGTAATGTTTTTATAAAATCGAGGTATAATTAACAAAGGTATTAAAAATAGAATAATTTTAATATTACGACTAATATGTGATAAATTAAAAAATGTATTTGTTATAATTATTTTATCACGTATAAATTGACATTTAAAAAAGGAAATTTAAGAATTTACAATAATTAAGATAAGGAAAAATGAACAAAAATTAAGTGGAATACAGTGATGAATAATGAAATAATGTCACAATTCTTCCCATGTTGGTTCCATTAGTTCTATTATAGGTATCTCGTCTGAAATGTTTGGAAGATCACTTTTCAAATCTGCACTGCAATCACACTCATCTTTATCAATCCACTGTAGATCATCATCATCCCTAAAACAAGCCAAAAGTTCTGTCCGCCTGCGAGCAGCAATACGCTTTGGTTTCATTTTCTCAATGATCATGGCTTTTCCGCATACTTTTGAATGATCTTTTAAAGCCTTTAAGGTGCAATGATATATATCACACTTCACACAAATGCGTTTTTTCAAGATTTCGTCGTTTATTGATGGCAAGAACAAATCATATGCAATTTCACTAACATTTGAAGATGTCTGCTTCAGCTTGGCAGCATCCTGCATCAATTGCGCGGCACACAAAGGAAGATATGCTCCTCCCTTTTGAATGGTCAATCCCTCACTGACTGGAACAGGAACTGGCAAGAAATGGTTCTTTAAGATTGAACCAATATTTGATCGTTTTGGTGTACAGCACGATCGATCGTCACATTTTACTATTTGACACAAATATGTGGAACATCTCATATGTGTTCTTTTCCAACTCTGACAAACTTCTGAACTTATACGTTCACTTCCAGGTGCCTGATACTTTGCTACTACAGGGTAGTCATCAATTACTGTTGAATTCCATACTTCAGAGAGCACATTTGCAGCTGCTTCGAAGTTTTTCTTCTCTTTCTCGACATCAACAGTCTTACCACTCGAATCCAAGTGATTTCCGAAGTGATCATGTGGCAAAACTAAACCTGAGAGTTGGCGGCTAAGGGGTGCCATTCGCCTCTCTACTGCATTGTAGGCCGAACGACCAGGGGCATTTGTGGCTAGGAATACGGCATCCAAATCAAACTTTTTAAAAGTCTCAATTGCGGCAAGCTGTACTTTTTCATACCGAGGATTTTCGTCGGGGCCACCATCACTTGTGATGATTAATACTGGTTTTACAGTAGAATCTTCCCTTCGAACTAATTTTGAAAATTCTGGCAGAGTCATCACATTGTCTAAGTCAAATGCATGAGTTTCAGCAGTTGAAGAATCGTGTTTAGCAGAGCGAATCGCTATATAAGTTGGACCGGAATATGATACTCTTGTCGGATCGCATGGTTTACCATCTTTAATTACTAGTCCGGCATAAACACTTGGTATTAGTTTGTGTCTAGCTGCTTTCACAAAATCATGGTCTGGAAGTCGAACACGATAGTCTAAGTGCATTATCAATGGGCTTTGATTTTTAGCAGCTGTAATGCCAATTGGTACCCTACATTTATCATCAACTGACAGAAAGACAACATCTTGACTGGTTAACGTTGCGGATAATTCTTTCAGGTGATTGATTGTCATTTTACAAAACTCGCTGTCTGCGTGAGCTCTTCTTTGATTGTTTTGTGGTTGGCATAAACGGACCGGCACAGTAGTAACATGGCGCTTTCCTTCGACTGTAGAATAATTTCGCGGCAGTAATCGCAAGTAAGTAGCTGTTCTACTTAGCATTAATCCGTGATTTTCCTTCAGTTCGTTGTGCAAGTCGTCTAATGTCATACATGAATTAAGGGCTTCACAACGTCGTCGTCCATCTGCACCAGCTCCCTGCTTCGCCAGTTCACAAATCACTTTCAAAATCTCTGGTTGGTCATTTTCCAGAGCTGGTCTCCCTATTTTCTTAACTAACTTCATATTATCTTCAGGATATTTCTCTTCCAATGCCTCAAAAAGTTTTCTCTTTTTTTCTCGCGCTTTCCTATTGGCTTCAGCTACATTTATTAGCCGTTTTAATTGCTTTTCTAGATTTTTCACATCATCTCTGGCCTTTTGAATATCAGAGTGGCTCACTTCAGCGAGCCCAACATCCCTTTGACGCAAAATCAAGAAAAGCCGATCTTTCGCTAGGGCAATTTTTGAAATCAGTGTCTTTTGTGCTGGTGCTTCTCGGGCATTGTTGATGGGCTTCTCAGATGAATCTTTCGGAATAACTTCAGGTTCGGGTTTCGAATTCGTTATTTCGCTACTTCCAGAACTGGTACTGTCATTCATAGCTGTTGACGCTGCAATCTGTGCTTTCTTCTCCGTTGAAGGTACCTGTGTAAAAATAAATGTTGTTTAGTGAGCGCCTTTGGAGTGAATGTTATATTTTCAAACAAAATATTACATTCACTAAAAAGAATTATAATAAACCCTTGACCGAGATATTAAGAATACCAATCGATTAAAAAAATTCCATTCGAAAATTCGCATCGGTTCGAGAGTTATCGTGCGAAGAAACGTCCGTACGTCCGTACTAACATTACGATCTTAGTATACACTACGTGATCCTAATAAAGAAAAATCTGACAAGTGTAAGAAAAGTCAGAAATCCATTTTATCAAATATTCAGAAACTGCAATTCAAAACCAACAATCAAAATCACTATGCTAATCTTTGATAAGTTCTAACTTTTGTTTTGATATTTTTATTTTAAAAGGATGACTAGCCTGTTCCGCAGTTGTAAAGGGGACTAAATAAAAACGAAAAGTACAATTTACATTTAACAAATTTCTAACGTATATAAGAATGCAGAATAAAAGAAAAATAATCATTTTTCTAAAGCAAACACGATTCAGTTTCGATTTCATTAGAAAAAATGTTCTGATGAAAAAAAAATCTTCCTGTCTGCTAAGGAAAACAAAAAAAACAGAAGTTCATTGGAAATGACAAAAAAAAAAAAAAAAAAAAAATATAAAATCATAACTAAAAAAATAAATATTCTCTAATAAAAAAAAACTTCAAAAAAAATGTAAAATCAAAAATAGAATAATCAACCATGGTCAAAAAAGAAACTAAAAAAATATAACATTCATCTATAATTCCAAACGATAAAAAAAAGCAGATGTGTATAAAAGAAAGGAAACTGAAAAAAAAAATTAAATTAAAAATTCTCCCCGCTAAGAAAAAAAATCTCCTCCATAATGCTCCAATTTTCTAGTGAAACGGTTTTAGAGTAGAGTGGACGCAATAGTTTACATCCCCATGTTAATACCAACGCATGCATTATCAAATTTTTAGAAAAAACTTACCTTTGTCCAAAAGGATAAAAGCCCTGCTCTCTTTTTCTTTGCAATTTTGTTCAATTCTTCAAGCTTTCTCTGTAAAACAGTGTTGAATTCTGGATCAAACTTGTGAGCATTCCAAAATATGGTTGCCTCTCTCTGACAAACTTGTTTTGTTTTATCTGGATTTGCAGTTTGAATGCTTTTATGTAGTTCTAAAAACATTTTATTTTTATCCATTTCAAGAGATTTAGAAAACGTCTTCACACAACAAGAACGATTGCATCGATGAGTGTGACTCCACAAGTTGCCGTCTTCATTCCTTATCAGTTCGCAATTCGCATAACTTCATTGGTCAATAGGTAGAAAAAAAAAGCGAGGGAATGGAACAAAGGTGACATTGGGCGACCTTGGTCGATAGAACAAAAAGATGTATCCCAGGCGAATTCTCGGAATAACCGTGGGGGAGGAGGATTTGGCTCTGGAGTGCAGGTGTGATATTTCTGGTGTTATTTCAATCAATCGTTACTGTATGTGTTTTGTGCCTTAAATTAGAAATAAACTCGCGAATATTGCACGAAAAATACGAAAATTGCAATATTATACGAAAATTTAAAAAAGTGATAACGTTATCAAACTTAAAACCCCCCCTCCCCCTCTCGATATCATACGATATCATTTGGCTTTACCCCCTCCCCCCCCTAAAATGATAACGTTATATGTGCACAGCCCCAAACCACGCAAAGAAGTCCTATTTTAATTTTTTAGTTTCTTTTTTGTCTCTACTGCTGGCCGACCTTGGAGGGTCACCAAGATTGACAATCCGCGCCGTCCAGTCTGAGTAGTGAATAGGCTGGGATATCGGAAGGTCCTTTGGCGGTGTCGCACCTTTTGAAGGCCAATATTCATCGTCGCGTGTGATCTTGTGCCGTGATGCCGTGTGCAGTGGGCGGGTGTAGACTTTTTGGTGCCTGTGGTCAAGCAAATCAAATCTCTTTCTGACTTAGCTACGATCGCAGCGCCAAAAAGTCCACCAATTAAAAAAATTAAAATTGGCAAGGGCACGCCTCTGGTTAAGTTCCGGTGCCAAGAAGATTTTTTGATGGATCGAGGAGACGACGTCTGGACTCCGTGGTAAGGAGTCGGGGAGAAATACCTGTGGTCTCGCGTACCTGGTGTACGGGGCAATTTTTTTATAAAGTTGGGAACTGTGTTCCAGAGGCACGACTCTGTTGTCGTGCCGCTACAGTTGTAAAGTGTAAACTGCATACCATTTCTTAAAGTCCTCCGTTTGAGGCAAAAAGGGTTATTGAGAAATAACATAAGTTCATGTTCTTGAAGAAGACTGTAAATAGTGTAAATACTTGCGCGTGCATATAATCCAGAGAGTACAAATAAATTTTTCGTCCTTAAAAACTGTTGTTACAGGTTTTCACTACGCCACAGTGGGTGTCATGGCATCAGAAAAAATTACCCAGCAGCAAAAAATAAAATAATAATCAACCAATAACATTTAGATAAAAATTATTACACATACATCAGTTTCTTTTGTTAAACATTGAATTAGAAAACAGTTATTATTCAAAAAAAAAAACCTGGTTTTGTTTTCATTAACTTGATAATTTATTTTTAGACAGGAACAAGGACGTAGCCAAGGGGTGGGTTCATGGGGTCCGGACCCCCCCCCCTTCCCGAAAGACCCCTCTTCTTTTTTCTCAGTTGTTGCATCTCGCATCAACAAAATTTTTCTGAAAGATAATGATTTTATAAAACGCAGCATTCTCTCCCCTTAAATGTTCCCAGTAATCGGCAATTTTCTCAGCGCTTGAGTCAATTCAGAACACGAGAACCTCGTGCAACAACTGCAGGTTCCCAATTTTCGTCTGCTTGTTGCTGTGTCACCAACTCCGTCCGAAACGGGGAAATGTCCCTTTCGACTTTCAAACCAGCTGGGTCCTGTGACCTTGAAATTCAGCCCCTCTCCTTGGTCCATCAAATTGCCCCATTGGCAAAGTAAAAACAAGCATTTATTGCCACTTCGCCGTATCCCACAGTCTCATTGGCGTGGTTTTCTTTATTTCTTGCTCTTTTCTTTTTGGATTTTCGTAGATTTCGTAGACGCATGTTGTACGAAAGACAGCCAGAGTGAGGTGCGTTCCTGGTGAATCAGTAATTGAATTCCGATTCTTTTCTGTTTTAACACGCTGTTTTTATCTATGTCATACTTATAGGATACATATCTTGAACAAAATTGTATGCAAAAGAAAATTAAGTTTACCCAAACTAGGTAAGTCGTAGTGCTCCCTTTTAAAGTTTTCTTGATAATACGAGCAATTTTACGTGTTAATGTGTTTTTCCATTCAAAAACTAATTTTAGATTCTAAGCCAGCAGCGAAAAAAGAAATTCTACACATTTCGTGTGTTTGAGGATGAGAAAAATAATTATTGATTTTTTTTTTCATTTTCACTCTATATTTTTGGCATGGTTCATTTCAGATTCATTTTATATTTTGATAAAAATTTTATTTGAACTTTTAGATTACTTTTAACATCTCTCTCTTTTCTGAGTAACAAATTACGTAGATTTTTTACTGATGTTCCCCCCCCCCAATATTTAGGCATGATCATGGAACATATTAAATGCCCCCCCCCCCCCCCCAAAAAAAAAAAATTCGTGTTTGAAGGTAAAATAAATGAAATACATGAATAAATAAAACTTGATGTAACAAACTTTTTACGGTATAAAAATTTTATAGAAAAATTAAATTGAAAAGTACTTGAATATTTTACTGTGATTAGTTTATGAAATTACAAGTTCGGCCATATTAACGCATGTAATAGGTAATTTATTATAAATTATTACTTTTAAATCTTACTGAATTGTGATTCTATGATCCCAAAAGAAAAACAGTTTTTAATTGGCGAAAAAAAAATCTTATTCGATGTTGTTTCATAAAACATATTTGTATTTGCATCATTGGAACACATTTTCTGATTGTTATTCACTGGCTTTGTACTAAGGAGTTATTTAATTAGCATCTATGCATCCATCTTTAGTAAATTGTGAAGGTAGCATTAAACGTAACAAAAAACAGGCATGTGCATTTAACTATAAATTACTAGGTGAAAATTACCGCTATTTACTGCGTTACAAGCAAAGAAACAAAAAAGGTGAATACGAGGTAAATGTTTTTGAGCTTTTCTTTTATATATTGCCTTTTTTTTTAAACACTTATTTTCTTCAAGCTAAAGATATTTACTATTTCTTGCAATAGAGTGTTTTGCTAAGATCGTATTGAAGAAAAAAAAATCATTACCTGCGTCGTAAAATATGATATGTATTGTTGTTAAAATTAACAACATGTTGTTAAAATAAAATTACACAGATGCTTAATTTAATTCATTAGGTATACATTCCAGTAATCGTCATGTAAAAGATCCCTTAGGTCGTTTGACTGTGAGTACTCTTGACAAAATTAAATTCCTTTTGCAGTTTCGCATCGAAGAGAGCTCAGGTGTCTCCATCTGGTGGAAACTGGGGATCAAATTTTCCTGTGATATTCACATCCGCGCCTTAATGGTGGCATATGAATGACTGGATGCCCCGCAAAAGGCTAAAGCCTCTAACACAGTCCCGTTAGAAAGAAAAAAATAATAATAAAATACGCCTTTTCCGATATTTAAAATTTTTTCGAACAGCTTTCACCCTTTGAGGAATAGCGACTTCACTTGAAAACACCATTTATTTCTTGCTCCTCTTTTTTTTTCAGCTAACTGAAATCACTGTGTCAGTTGGCTGAAGAAAGAAAATATATATATATAAAAATGGTTGCAACAAAGGAAGCCTCCGTCCCTCAAAGAGTTAATAGTTTGTTCAAGCTTTTAATTGATGATTAGGAATGATAATTAGAAAACGGATAAGATTGGAAATATCATTCAACTTCGTGTTATCAAAAGAATATTATAAATGTAAATAAATAAAAACTAATTCAAGCTTTTTAAATGAAACCTTGTTAATATCTTCGTTGAGAGAGTTGTGGGATTTTGCCTGAAATCTTGTTCAAATCGGATAGAGTTACGTTATGTAACATTCGCATAGTTATACATTCGACTCTATAGATATAGATTTATTTATCCTCATATAAATAATGCCGATGATCGAGTAACCCGCTTGTTTCAACAATGAATTCGCACCACGCCATGATATGTAATTCGATAATATGTTTTGGTAATATGTTTTGGTTAACATGCAAGGAAAGGCTTTATTGTGACAAGGCTGAACTCGATCCGGTAACTTGAACAGTTTTACTGGTAAGACTGAGTCATATCAGAGGAATGAAGAAACGAAAACAATGAACGCTATCTACTGGAGTTTAGGGTTAATCCACTGGTGTTAGAGTTAAAATTTCAACTATCAAAATATCACCAAACAGGCAATTGCTTCGTTCAAATGAAAAAGAGTTGAAGCAATTTTCACACGTCATGCCTTGACGGGTGACTTTCTAGTTTTCAAATAAAATAGCATAAGTACAAATATACATATTTTGTTGAAATATATTACAAAGCTTTAATATTTTATTAAATTATCGCATGCATTTTCCAAGTAATTTCCAGAACAGTTTTCGCTTTCCGTTTTTCTTTTATTGTGCCCTTTTTATTAATAGAAAATATATCACTTATTTTCAGGAGGATAGAGGTTCACTCATATTTGGAAACTTTGTATGTGATAACTTTCAGTTTAATGTTAATTTACAAACTGACAATAATTAATTTGCCACTTAACATAAACTTTTTGTTAACTAATTTTAACTAATGACTCTATTAATTTGAATTATTTAATTAATTTTAGTTAATTATCATATTTTCATGATCAGTTTTAATTGGATTTATCTTAGTCTTGTGTAATTATCAGCTACTAATTCTGCTGTAGTATGCCTCCTCTTTTGAAGTTCGTGCAACCTTGGACCCCCCCCCCCCCCCCTTAACCAAGTTCTAGCTACGTGCCTGACAGGAAGCTGAGCACCACAATTGTAACCGTCTTTTTCTGCCACAAACCAAAGGTTTTGGTTAAGCTGGTTGTCATCCTGAGAGGCAATTCGCTTGAATGAAACATACAAATCACTACTAATGCTTGGTGTTTGAAAGTATTTTCAAATAATATAAGCGATCCATTAGAGACTCCAGTATTTGTTGTTGCACGCTGTAGAATCATATCAAACAGCTTTATTAATTGTCGTATCAATCTTATATGTTATTTCAGGAGAATATTTTCGGCTGCCACCCGAGAGCATTTTTTTCGTTATGAAGTTGCATGATTTACTGCAGGCTACTAAAAAAAAGAGAGACCCACTGTCAAAAAATTTTGTGTCAAACACCGTTTTTTTTTTTTTTTTTTTTTCTGTTTTTATTCGAAAGCTAAGATGCAATATAGAGATGCGCTGGCAACGCGAAGATCATACGTTCGATCCTGCAATGGGTTTTGCCCCTTTTGGTTGACTTTGTTTCACCGCTAAATGTTGCTCCAAATGCCCTGGAAAACACTCAATGTAGGATTTTAAACTACAGTTGTAATGTTGCATTAAAACCGGAAAAGAAAAAGTTAAACTTGGCGCGATAATTTTGCGTGAATAATGCTTCTTAAAGGTGCTTTTTGTTGTTGTTTTTTGTTGTTTCCTTAATATTCACAAAACTACCAAAGTAAGGCATCATTTCTTTTTCTTTTAAATCGGTGAAAAGTAAAAATTTATTTCGCCCCTGTTTTTCGAAAAATTACAGTTAAAAAAAAAAAAAAGAATTTTTGAGCTTCTGCTGTCAAGCGCGAAAGATTCGAGCGGGTCAGCTAGTATATTGACGATACTATGTTTTCCCCGGAGCCACTGCCTAGAGTTGCATGCAGAAAATGTGTTGAATTTGGTTTTTCAAACAAATGATATGTTCTTGTACGGTTTTCTGAAGATTCACCACGCGCTTTTTCTTTGATTTTAATTTCAACATTTCGACAATCAGAATAGAAATCAGTTATTTCTGAGGGGAGAGTTGAACTAATACACTGACGGTACTTCCCCTCTGGCGAAAAACTTTCTATTTATAACCACCAATGCCTGATTTTCTCTGGCCGCAACATTTATATCCTGAAAATGAGAACTTGCTAGTTGACTCTGGTATTACATGTTCTACGAATGGGTGATAAATTTATTGGTTATTACTACCGATTCTACAACTCATTATTACTGGAAGCCATTGTCTTGCTAAACTGCTAGAAATTTTCTTTTTATCTTTTAGTGAAAAATTTTGAGTAGCTAAAATACTTGAATCCGGTTGAATGGGGGAATCACGGTCTTTAACAATGAATTTATCATTTAAAGCACGGGTCTTTGTTAGTTGCCGACTTGTGTTTATCTCAGATTGTAAAAAATGTACCTTTCGTGTTTTACGGTTCCCATTTTTTTTTAGTATCTACTGTATCAGCTCTTACGATAATTATGCCTCAGATTTTGCTAGTCGTGTACCAGAACGCATGTTTTAATTTTTAAACTTTCACTGGAGTTGAAAACAAAACATTTCACTAAATCATCACACTTACATTAACAAATATAAAGAAGACTATTAACTATGCGAGTATTGAAGTTTTTAAGTGACGTTTTCAACATTTTTACCTTTTTTTCGTTACGACTGATGATTTAAAAAAAAAATCACATTTCTCATGCAGCTAAAAACAAAAAGTTTGTAGATAGAAATAAAAGCCATCTTCCAAATTTGTTCTCTGCAATGTTTGTACAATAAAACAATGACCGAATTCATTCTAGAAGAATGTAAATATTTTTATATTATGACTATAATGCTCAAAAATGTGCTGTTTTCATAACGATTTCAGGAGACCTAAATGATAAAATTTTAGTTTTAATAATTTTTTTATTGATGGGTTCTACTTCAAATTGCCCGTAATAGCACTTGAATACCTATGTTTGCTTACATAGTTTATAATTTGTTTTAGAAAAAAATCACCATTTTACTAAGAACCGTGAAACTTCAAGTTCCAATATTTAATATTTTCCAATTTCAAAAATATTTTTTGTGATAAATATGTGATCATAGTGATCACTTTTTACCAACTTGGAATTTTGAATTTACAAAAAAAAAAAAAAGTTTTCCGTGATACAGTCTAGTTTACACCGTGATACACCGCATGTTCAAAAGCTAATAAATGTTGTTTACGAAAATAAGGCGAACCCGTTTCAGGAATTACGTTGCATGCTAAAGCTAACCAATGATTCCTAAAGGATTCATTTGTCGTTAGCAAGAATTATTGGCCCAGGCTCCAGTGATGCAAAAATATCCTCGAATCTATTGAATCGCATCGAAATTCAACTAAGAAACTTTTAGAAACTAAAAGAGATGTATGAAGTAATTTAAAAAAGACAACAGCCTCAAACGTCAACTGAGTTTATATGCAAAACGAGTCCCAACTGCTATTTGAAGCATTCCTAAAAATGACATCTAAAGATAGGTTTCCGTGGATTTGTTGACTCTTTCTGAATTCAGAGGGAAAACAAACCAATAGTTGAATAGCAAAATCTTTCAACAGGAAATAAACTAGCGCTTCATATTTTTTTATTCCTTTAATCAATCAGCGTAACTTAGGATTTGAGCAGACGAGTATTTACTTTTACGACTTATATTCTCTCTCTTATGCGAATTGAAAGAAAAGCGGAATGAAAGAGCGACTTTTGAGACGAGACGATGTGCGCCATTTAAGTTCATATGAGCATGAAAATGTACATAAGTTTACACATTTAACGCCGTGTATCTTTTTATCGTACAGGTGTCATAGATGCGCAATCATGCGATGCAAAAAGCGTGATTTTGATCTGCAATCAACTGAAATTAAGATGCGCCTAACTGCCGGCTTTTTAGAATTCAGAGAATTTTAGGATTCAGAGCTCTTGAAGATCAAAAGCAGAAATAAAGTAACATGAAAGAAAACAGGTTTTTCTTTTATAACTGCTTTATCTCCCTTTCTTGTTTTCTGATTTCAATCCAGTTCGATCACTTTTTCAAAGTGGAAACCTTAAAAGTAGTTTTTAGATTATTATTTTGAAGTATCTTTTAGCTGTGATTAGACGTCAAACTAGCCTGAAAACCAAATATAAATAAACTAGCGGTACTCGCACGGCTTTGTTCGTAGTAGAAAATTAAATGTCATTTGGTTCGCCTGTATATTTAAAAATGATGGATGATGAATTTCTCGCCCATTTGCTATGTTAATTTGCTCATCCGTATTATGGTAATTTGCTCGTCCATGCTAAGATAATTTACTGAGTAAAATGTTTTAAAATTGGAATAGAAAAGAACAAAAACGATTTTCCGAAAAATCGCTTCAAAGTGCACTCCCCCATGCTACAAACTAATTGCGTGCTAAATTTCATGAACAATTAAGGCCCCTATAGTAGAGGAGTAGACGCATCCGCCATTTTGGAGCAAACTTGACCCGGTGCTTCGCAGCGCTAGCATTGCTGCCGATGTTTACAGTTCTTTAGCATCAAGCCCGGATTACCCAATAGGCCAACCTAGGCCCTGGCCTAGGGGCGCAAGCCAAAAAGGGCGCATATCCAAGAGGAGAAAAAAATGAACAGCTCATTAGAAAAATAAAAGGAAAGTGGCATGCTAGTATTTGGACAGTAAAAATACAGCTAGAACTGATTGGGATCTTACCACTGAGCAGAAAAAAAAGCAATTAAAGGAGAGGGGGCGTAATGCTTGAGTCTAGGTACTGTTTCTGGTCAAAACAGATAATTTTCTAGGGGCGCCGACTCCGAGGGCGCTGCGATGCTCCAGCAACTCCCCCCCCCAATATTTGCGGGGGTGCCGGGCACCCCCACTATCAGCAGAAAACTGATGAAAACCTTTTTGTATGGCCTCTTTTTCTACAAGCAGAAAAAAGAGGCCATACAAAAAGGAACGAATTTTTAAATATTTAGCTAAGCTTAACAAAAAGAACAAATTATACTGTTGTGTTTTCGTTCCTAAACTATTTGTGTTTTAATTCTCACTAAAATTTTCTCTGCTTTGATTTAATTCATTCTATTTTACTTTATTGTATTTTCATTTATTTATTTTTTTCTCGTAAAATTTTTTTGTGGTAAAAACCCGAAGTAAAATAAGATATTTTCCGCCTAGTGTTTCTGTTTATAAAACTGAAGCACATTTTCTTGAGAGTTATACGCTCTGAAAAATTGCCCTTGTTTGGTCCATTGTGCTCGGTGTTTGAGCACCCCCACTGGTTTTCAAAACCCGGTGACACTAAATTTTCAATATTTTTGATTTGAACAATGATTTCAAAATTCGGTAAAGCTATGATATAGAAAGTGTTCAATGTAAAAAACTTGTTCATGAAACAATTTTTCTCTTGATGTCTTTAAATCATGTCAATAAGTATATGTTTTGCAATTAATAATTTATTAGTTCATGTTTAGTTTTGACAGTCAATAATTAGCGGCGCCCGAAGCTTAAATTTTTGAAGGGATGAAATTATTAATTTACCGAATAAAGTTTCAAATTTTACGGAATGACAAAACACGAGTATGCATAATTGCACGTGTAGCAAAATTTAACGAAAACAGACAATACACATCCCTTTAAAGAATATTTTTATGTTGTCTCCAAACTGTCAGACATTGTTTGACGCATAAGGAAATTTTGGGGAGTTCACAGTGACCTCCTGCGGCCTTTGCCAATAATATCCCCTATTTTGTACACAAAATATTCACCATAGTCTGCTTTAGTTCTCCACACTAAGCATTGCATACAAGTTTCCTAATAAATAATTTCTTTTACAGAATTTTCTATCTTTTCCTTCATAATTACCTCTGTTATTGGGTTTCACTTCCAACATATTATTTTTCTGAATATTTTTTTTTTCAAAACATCATCTACATCACAACAAAGTTGATAAAAATAAAAGAAAAATTAAATATATTTACAGAGAGAGACCAGCAGTTTTAAATATTTTCAAGGTAAAAAATGAAACTATCAAGGAATTCAAGAGTCATGATATCTAAATGTAAATAAAAAGGGGAAAAAATACTTCAGATATCACTGCTAAATATCATCTCAGCTCAAACCGGTAAAAGCTTTTTCCTTGGGCTACAGACATTTGTTCCAAACAAATAAAAATTTTGAGGCGGAAAATTTGAAAATTTCACAATGGAAAACCAAAACAGTTAAATGTTTTTGAGAAAGAAAAATTGAGGCAAGATGTTTGATAATATATTTTAAGAAATGAATGAAAATTTCGGGACGAAGCAATGTGGGAAGGGAGGCGTTTTCTGAGCCTAATCCCATCATGTTACGTCACCAAAGGTAACCTAAAATTGCGAATTTTATAAATTTAATTTCAGAAAAAAATTACAGAAGAGATTCCCCCAACCCACTTCTACTAACATCTTCAAAGTTTTTCTGAGTTTGCTTTTTATGAAACGTTAGTTTCAAAAAGTTTCCGAGTGTTTCTATATTTTCCGAACATTATCGAGATTTTTTTCATAGGACCTCAACTTTTGAACATCTGTGCAGGAGGGTCCCCCTCCCCTTCTTAGCATTTTGAGGATGGTCTAAAATTTCGAAAATTTTCCGGAAAAGAGTCCTTAAACCCAATCCCTTTACCCAGCACCATCAGATGCATTAGAAGTCCTACAAATGCATATTTAGAGTTTTTTTTTTCAAAGGCTTCATATCATAACAGATCGTCTAAAACTTTGTTTTTAAGTCCTCAAGCCCAAAGATTTTCCAGGGAAGTGACCTTGACTTCAGTATCTCCTCTCCCCTTCTCCAACTCATTTAAAATCGCCTAAGATTAGGACCTGAATTTAGAAAAAAAAAAAAAAAATCCGGATAGCTGCAGAGTTCAGCCTTTCTCCAACATTATTAAAATTGTCTAAAGCTTTGTTTTTAGGACTTTAAATTCGAAAAATTTACAGAAGAGAGTTACCCAATTCCATCCCTCCTCCTTTTGTTATTAAAGATGGCTCACAATAAAGTATTTAGGTTTTTAATTTCGAAAACTTTCTGGGGGAGAATGGCTTAACCCCATCCATTTCCCTAACATCATAAAAGATGTCTTCGAATGTTGCAGTCTTTAATTTCAAATAAGTTCCTTGCTAAAGCAACCCGCTCATCAAAAAAATATCCTCTAAAATTGTTTTAGGACCTCAATTTCTTCGTTGTCTCCCAGCATCATTAAAGTTTTTCAAAAACTTAGTTTTATGACTTTAATTTCGAAAAGGGAGGGGGAGAGTTCCCTAACCGATCCCTTTCTCTAACATCATCAAAGATGACCGTTACTTCGAGTTAAATGGCCTAAAATTGCATTTCTGAAGCGTCAATTTTGGCAAATTTCTGGAGTGCACCGGCAAATCCACAGCCCCCCCCCCCCCCTTTTGAACATTAACCATGGGAAAATTGAAAATGAAACCCATCCCTTAATTTTCAAACTGGGGAAGGGGCGCGAAATTTTCACTTATCTCCCGGACGCTGCTACGCCTCTGAGAAAGAAGAGGGGGGAGGGGATACGATTTCGATACACTTCGAATATGTGAAGGGAGTAGGAGGGTGTAATCTCTAAGTTTGGCCTAGAGGCGTAAATATACGTTAATCCGGCCCTGTTTAGCATGTGTTAAATTGAGTCAAATGGGAGGTTGTTTGGCTGTTAATTGTGCAAACAGCTCCAAAAAGGAATTTCAGATCTTCAGATTTCCAGCAGATGCAGAAAGAAAAAAGAAATGGATAATTAATAGCCAACGAAGTGCCTGGAATGGAGCTCGCTTGTGTGAGGTTAATATATCGATTTACTTCTAATGATTTTAAGAATTCTCTGTAATCTTCGCCAACATGTTGCAGTGTCCTACGAAATGTCTTTTACTCTGTATTTCCCTGTTGTGCGATAAGTAAGCTTGCTCCCTCTTGCTCCAACATGGCGGATGCGTCGGCCTATCCAGTTATAGGGGTTCTGCGCCGGATTGGCTATGCGCATCACAGAGATCCTTACATCCAGAAATCCAGACTTTTAGCTTTTATTATTAGTAGAGTTAAATAACCCTTCAATATAAAGCAGATATAGTTAGTAAGATAGTCGATTGTAATCAATAGTAAGACTCGCAGCTATAGCAAGGAAAATATAATAGAATTACATAAAAAGGAGGGGCGAAAAACAACATTTATTTATTTTTATTTATTTTTTTTTTTTTTCGATGAAGGGTAGTGGGAAAGGGTGTCATTGGTGGGGCAAAGTGCACAGAAAAAAAAACTGATTTTCTTTTTTTTTTTTTTTGCTCAATTTTTTGATCTGCCGCAATCGAGTTGAAGTTTCGACCAAATGTTGTTTTTTCATGTTTTTAGCCAAAATTAGTAAACTTAGTATGTTTCTGTTTTCGATGATGAGTTCTGCGGAAAAGGTGCCGTTGGTGGCACTAAACTCCCATAAAATTTTTTGAGGTGTGTGGTGTAGTTCTTTCCTGTGCCACAAATGAGTAGAAGTTTTGACAATTTTCAGGTTTTTTTTAACGTTTTCAATAAATTTTCTCAAATAGTAAAAGTTTTCTTATCGCCATATTTATAAATTGTAATTGTACATTTTTATCACATATGATGTATTTTAAGATGTGTGGCGAGTTATAAATGAACTACTTATTGCTCGTAATTTTTTTAATTTAAAATATGCAATTAGGAAACTTAGTGCAGCTCTCTCTTTGATTTGCGTTCAAAACCAACGGGAATAACGCAAAATTCGTTCTTAATCACTGGTAAATCTTTTTAAATAAGGACAAAGTTACCATCTCTTTACTAAAAACAATCGCGATAAGCAACACTTCCGCTGTTGTTTTTAATCTTCCTTTGGTCTGACGGAGTCAGACCAAATCGATGAAGCCGTTGACATTTATGAAATCTGACACTAGCAGTGGACTGCAGAATATGTCGTTCCAGTCCAATCCCAGGCAGCTCAAGATATGCTGTGGTGATGCCTGGTCTTGTTGGCATTTAGGGCAGATGGGGAACCTCTTGGCGCTTCCAGAGAAAGTGAGACTTTTCAGATGTCCACTGGCGAGGCGAGACAGAAGGGTGTTAGTCTGCCTGTCACATGGAAGGGCAAGAGATTGTCCTGGCCTTTTGCCTTTGTGCCAATTGTGAGATGGAGGTATTAACCATTTTTCTTTATTATTGGCTTTTTGCTTGGAGAACAGTCAACACTTCCGTAAGAACATGAAAAGAAAAACAAAAAACAACGGTGTCATTGCCGGTGTTAAAAGAATAAAAATGGACGGCAAAAAACAACTGCAACATTTGGTACACATGTTTAATACGAACGACGTCCCAGAAACTGATAAATAAGATAACGTACTGAACCTAAGGACTTTCTGGCCCAATCAAACCCAAGCTAAGGGCATGCGAAAACCTACTGATACTATCATTCTAGGTTACCTCTGGTCATGCGGTTCTACATTGGTAAAAGAAAAGGAAAGTACTGAAAATTTGAGCATAGTCCAAAAGCACGTAATTGATTGTTGTGCAAGTGTTTCAACTGGACTGTGCTCTCCAGATTTTCAAGACAGTCAACCAGGGCCTTTTACGTAGCCTAGATGGCTCACAGCTGCTTACAGAGCTCTTTGCTTGCACTTAAGTGCCACGATACCCAAAGATACCTTACGATGTCTTGCACTGTTCGTAATATGAATTGATCCACCCCCCCCCCCCGTATGATTCGCCTAAAGACACTACTATCACTGTTAAAAGTTCAGGAAGAGTTTTTGGTAATTGTTACTGTAAAGTGGCGGACTTACAGCATCGCTGATTTTTACGGTCATTTATACCGGAGAAATAAGCGATCCCAGCTCCAATTGGTTGCAGTGACCTACCGAGGAAACAGTATAATTTTACAGTAACATTTGATTTTTACGGTAATAGTTACTGGTAACATGGATGCCAGTAATAATAGTTAAGTTTTCGATTTTTCAATTTTATTTTTATGTGATAGAATAACGTGTATCAACATCATAGGTGAAAAAAATTTTGCGATACGATTGGTAGTTTTTTTAAAATTAATTTTAAAAATTCAAGCGCTTGTGACGTCAAATGGCACAGGAAGTGACGTCATGTGCTCTTCCGTCGCGGGAGAAGCCGAAGGACGTGCAGTTCGCTTCGAAGAAGAAACGTAAGGCTTACCTCCTCGCATTTAGCTCCTCGTGTTTCTGGAACATTAAACCTCTCATCCTCTCGGAAATATTCGAATATCATCATTGATGTTACTTGAGGAAGATTATTTAGATTGTGCAAAAACGAATCCGGCCTCCATAGTGTGTTCAAAAGGATTATATAATTTCTAAAAAATAAAAATATCAGCGAGCTCAAAATATTCGTAGAGAAAACAAGGGATCTTCGGTGGAAGGCTGTTCATTAGTGCCCTGTGACGTAAGCTCGTAACGTTTCAGAAAAGAGCAGTTTTGAGCGTACATTTCTAAAAATTTATTAAAAATCAATCACGGTGTTTTAAAATTCGGCGATGGTGAATTTTTTAGTTTTGAGGGTCAATTAAAAATATTCAATAGTCCAAATTTAACATTTAATAGGTTGCAACTTCCCTATTACCGTAAATGTTCCGGAAATTTTTTAACAGTGTAGGGTACGCAAAGGGATCTCAAAAAGTAAATAACATGAGCATCCTGTGAATTCACAACAATGCTGCCACATCAATGGAATCTGACGCAAACCAAGGTATAAAAGCAATATGATGAGTATTAATTAAATAAATAGGTAATAATGATTGAAAGATGAAACAAGAATAAAGAAACTAAAGTGTTTAAGGTTTTAGGTTCCAAAATTAAAATTCAGGTTAACGGAATAAGACGATATGTGTTCCCCCGGTTTAGTTTTCAGCCAATATCATCCACAACACCGAATCACGAAATGGTTTATATTACAAGAAACTGAAATAAACATAGTGTTTAAAACAATTTTAGAATCTCAAGTCTAGGCAGTCTAGGCCAGCTGTGTAGCAAATAGAAATACTACTAAAATGGCGCGGAATTTTTCAGATGGCCGTGAAGGAAGAGATGCTTTCGTTATAGCAAAACTGAAACAGAAGTACAATCGCTGAAATTCCACTCGAAAAAAGCTTTTGTTACATAAAACAGTGTAGATGAAAACTCTCTAATAGAAGTATGGCAGAAATTTTCTGTACATCCACCCCATTTTTTAATTCTTTGTTGAGTTCAGTGCTGTTTAACCTTAATTTTCAACGCAGCTACACAAAGTTTTCGAATAGCACATTTCAAATTTAAAGTTTTATTGACTATTATTTAATTTATGACACACCACATATCCAAAAATACATCACATGTGATGAACTACATAATTACTTCATATAAATATGGCAAAAACCAAATTTTTGCTATTTAACAAAATTTATTAAAAATTAAAAAGAAAAAGAAAAGAGAAAATTGCCAAAACTTCTACGCATTTGAGGCGAAGGAAAGAGCTATACCACGCACCTCAAAAAGTTTATGGGATTTTAGTGCCACCAATGGCACCTTTTCTGTGTATTTCATCATCAGAAATAGAAACATAATATTTTTGCTAATTTTGCCTAAAAACATGAAAAAACAGAATTTGGTCAAAATTTCAACCCAATTGCGGCAAATCAAGAAATTTTCAAAAAATAAAAATAAAAAAGTTTATGTGCACTTTGTTTCACCAATGGTACTTTTTCCCGGCTACCCATCATCGAAATAAAAAAAAAGTAGCTTTTCGGCCCACCCTATATACATAATACACTGGTATAAGAAATTAAGGGAATTTTCAGGTTTGGTCAATTATATCCAGAACTACTGGACCGATTTCAATGAAATTCGGTATGTGCATACATTGAAACAATACAAAACAACTACCCTCTAAATTTAAAATACACGCGCATGATCATAAATAACACTTGCTAGAGTCGGATAGCATGAAACAGCGGTTGCAAAATTGCATTAAAAAAACGGGCTAGTAGGGCGTATGGTCCTCTCTAACAGACATATAAGTCTTGCAGTGTGACTCCATACTTGACATAAAGCAGTTCATGGGATCCTTACGCAATTATTTCCACTCGTTCAACAACGCCATGCTCAGGCTACGGATGGTCCCCGGAGGGGTGTTGCGAGTTGCTATTGCCCTCCAGAAAGCTTCCCAGACATGTTCTACAGGATTGGGGTCGAAAGATCTACTTAGCCAATCCATCGAGTGAATATCCTAACCTTCCAGAAATTCATCGACCAGAAGAACTGTCTGCGGCCTTGTGTTAACATCCATTAAAATTAACTCGTGGTTAACAGCGCCCTTCAAAACCCCACCCCCTAATTCCATTAAATGTTATCTCTTTTTTTTTTACTTGCAGAACAATTGAAAAGTTTCCTTCAATTCCTTCTGTTTGGGCAGATGTAGGGGTCTCTTTAAAAGAATATGTGCAAATGGCACATACAGTAAGCGCCGCTTAATGTGATCACTTTGGGACAAATATAATTTGATAACAATAACCGATAAAAATCCAGGAGACACAAAATAATGATTTTTTTTCCAATTAAGGTGCATTTATTTTGGCAACCTCAAATTAAAATCACAATGACTCAACTGAACGCAGTTTTAAATTATAAATTGTTAAATTAGCAGAATGGAAATACCTAAATTATAAAAAGTTAAAGCTTAATTATGCAATTTTTAATCACATAGTAATAGGTGAAGTAAAATATGACCGTTTTCCCTGACATTCGTAAACCAGTTTCAAAGAACATTCAACTTTTTAACCGACTTCAAAAAGGAGGCGGTTATCAATTCATACCGTATGTATGTTTTTTTTTTTTGTTTGTCCACTCATAGCGTCTCACCTAGTGAACCGATTTTAATGATTCTTTTTTTAATGGACAGGGGATGGCTCAACTTAGGTCCCATTACTTTGTTTGACCATATTTGTTCTTTAGAAAAAAAGTTATGGGCAAAAAACAGTAAATTTTATGCAATTTCCCTATTAAATGATTTTGTAGCGAAGTTCGCACTTTTCATCCGTGGATAACGGTGGCTCAGTGGTAGAATTCTCGCCTCCCATACAAGCGACCCGAGTTCAAATCCCGACTAGGAAAAAGTGAATTTTACTAAAATTTCGTTTCTACTGTTTCCCGTATTTTCTCGAATTTTCAATTAATTTCTGTATCTTTCCAAGTCTGGAAAGTTCCAGCACTTTCTCAAGTTGTATATAAGGAGATGTAACGTTCATTCGTGGTTCTGAATAAAGATCTCGAGTTGAGACTAACGAATATTCGCTTCATTTGGCTTTCACATTGTCTTCGCTATCTTCATCTACGCGACAATAGGAAACTCATTGTTATAAAAGTTTGGTGCCATATAACAGTAACATTAATAGTAATTGTAATGATAATTTTGAGTGACGGCTTCTCTGAAGCAAGCATCAAATTTCTTCAAGGGATATTTCGATAATGGGGAATCTGGCGCTGTCGTCTCATTTTTGGCGTAAATAATTTTATTTCAGTAACCCTGCTGATATATAGTAACCCTATGTGAATTATCAAAATCTTCCTTTCTTCAATGCTATTGCTCCATAGTAGGGGTAAACCTAACCTGGAAGTGAGGTGATGCAGTGATTAGGATCTGCTTAGCCTTCACAATGTTACCATTAGGTTTGACTCACTACTCTGTAGTATTTTTATCATTATCATCTATGCCGATAACAGATGATCGGGACTAAGTAAGAAAATACAGGATTGCATCATGAGCAACTTAGATGCTGTGGAATGTAAATTAGTTAGGAAAAACGTAATACTTAAATGGTTATAATTAAATTAACAACGCATGATTTCCAGAGAGGAACAAAGATAAGTTTTTAGTGCCAATCGCTTAAAGTTTAACGCGTGTCAATAGTTTTTTTTTTTTTTTAGTATGGAGCATTTTTAAGAAAAAAATGTAAAGTTTCGTGATGGTAACTTCTTATTATTTCTGAAATACCTACATTTACACTAAAAAGAATGAAATAAAAAAATTTTGAAAAAAAAATAGAACCGACTTCAAAATTGCTCTAAAAAGTGAAAAATAATTTTATTCTTTAAACACCATCGATAATGCTTTTAAACATAATTTTTGAAGTTGGCGCAAAAACGATAGATAAAATCATTCGCAGCCATAACTCAAATACAACTATAAATTTAACCAGGACCAGTTTCTTCACTATCACATACATTATGCATTGATGACGGCATATTTGAATAGCGATATAAATGTTTCGTTCGTAACTTTTGATGCTTTTCTGAAAAAAAATATGAACAAAGCATGGTTACACTGGATTTTACGTTTTGTTTTTGCGCCAACTTCAAAAATTATGTTTAAAAGCATTATCGATGGTGTTTAAAGAATAAAATTATTTTTCACTTTTTAGAGCAATTTTGAAGTCGGTTCTATTTTTTTTTCAAAATTTTTTTTTATCTTTCCCAGGATGGTTTTGCTTGTTGTTTAAATTTTAATTTAACCTCGCTTTGTTTTCAATCTCGACACAATTCTTTGATAGTTTAGAAGGTAATGGCAACAATTGAGGTCCTACATCCACGCCTACAACGTGTCCAGCGACTGAATTTTTTTTTAGGTGCAAAAGAAAGTTTTCTCAAGGGGAGTCTGTGGTTACTGGGGGGGGGGGGGGAGAGAACTTTCTGTAGCTTCATTCCTAGAAAAATTTTCAACTGCTATTGAAAATCACAAAATGCTACACAGAAAGTTTGTCTCGCAAGGGTTTGCCTATGTATTTTTGTTAATTGAGGAACAAAAACGGGAAAAAAATTGAAAGTTTATGAAAAAGTGATAACAATAAACGAAGACGCTGATTACAATATCCGACTTTTTAAACGTGTGTTAACATACAAGTGTTCCGGGACTTCGTAATTCTGATAACATTAAGCGAATGATAACATTAACCGTGATCACATTAAGCGGCGCTATTTCCTTTGTATCAAAAGAGGGGAAAAAATCGGAACTTCTGACAATTTTGAAACAAGTTTCAAACATATTTTAAAATTTGCTTCAGTCAGCAAAAATAATCTTCCTCGGAGAAATCTGGAGTTGGACTATGTTAGTAATATATGAGTAGAGGATCATTGTCTGGTGTTACGCAATCCAAACAAGTTCACGTTATGAACACTTTTCAACAGTAACTTTTTTTTTTTTTTTTTTGTCTTTTAATGACGAAATAAATGCAAAATATGGCTATTAAAAATGTGTTTGAAACTATTCGTCTTATTATATTTCTTAATATTTAATATATTTTCCATCAAATGGATTTTTATTCTTGTCAAGTATGAAGCGGAGGCTTTTGCGCAATTCTTTTCCAAAGTGAACAGTTTCTCAACGATTTATGATTGATACCAATCAGTTTTCATTATTTGGCATCTCAATATTAACTGTTCTGAAAAGTTTTTGGATTTTTTTAAGCTCTAAAGGTCTTTAAAGTCAGGGAAAACTAGTAGTTGAAATATTTTTTTTTTTTGCAAAACAAATTTCCTTTTTGTATTTCAAAACAACAAAATATACTCTCGTAAGTTTTTGAGCATAGTAGTAGTAATTTAATGACTTGATCATGCGACAAAAAAAAGAGGTGCAGATATTAGTTGGTACTCCGGAGATATGACTAATTCAATTTCACTATTGATGAAGCATAAAAACTGAATTTATATGGAGTGGCACCACTCTACTCTTAATAGAGCATTTTCTGTTTTTTTTTATACTGAAAAAGGAAAGCATTCGCTTCAAAATAATACCTTATTCTGTTTTATTTGTCGAAAACTAGAGAAGGTAAAGAGATATTTCTACACTCACACCGAAAAGGTAACTCCGAAAATTGATCAAAAATCGAAATTGTGAAAAAATTCCCCTATGCCAAATTTCCTCAAATTATTTATTTTTAATTTTTTGAATAAAATTAAAAATAAATAATTTGAGCTTTTGTCATAGATATCTATTTGTAAAAAAATAATGGACAAAATTTGAGACATGATGGCAAAAAGCATTAGGCGATTTGACGTGAGTAGGAGAAAAAAGGAGGGTTTTGGAGCTGCGCAACCGCTGCGCCGTCGACCTCCCTCTGCTGTGACCTTCGCCGTCGACCTTCCCATCACAACCGAGACTCCTCAAGGCCAAACAAGCTCTCCGAAGAGAAGTGTATGAGTCACACGAAGAAGACCTGTTAGCAGAGAAATCCTCTTCCACGCGTGCTCGTAGAAAATGAAGAGGGTTTAGTTTCGATTGCGGAATATTTTCGCGCGTTTTGTTGTTTTTTCCACGAACTTTTGGACTTGGTCGTTTTTTCCCGCATTTTTAAACTTTGAATATTTTTCGCGATTTTTTTTATTTAGATTATTTTTCCAATATAGATCACTTCCCCACCTTGTGAACTTGGAATATTTTTCGTCATTTTTATTTATTTTCATGCATTTTAGAGTTCAAATATTTTTGCATTAAGGCCTTAGACTAATATTTGCATTAAGGCCTTCAGCGTCTTTTAATATTTGAATATTTTCTCACATTTTTTAGTTTTTAACTATTTTCAAACATTTCACACTTTGAATATTTTTTGCGGTTTAGATTTTTTCGTAAATTTTGGAGTTTGATTATTTTTACGCTTGTTTTGACTTTATCTTTTTTTCGCACATTTTAGAACTTAGCAATTTTTTCACAATCAGTGACAGGAATCAAACCCTTATTTTTTTGCAAACATTATCCTATATACCGCGTCTTTAAACGCAATGATTTAATTAATTTTAAAACTCATAAGCACTTTACGCTTAGAATTAATTACCAAATATCACTAATCCATTTACTAGTTATACTCTTAGTATTATTTATCACATATCACTAATCGATTTACTCAGAGTACTAATTAACACGTATCATTAACCGAATTTTCACATATATTTAAAGCTATCATCATAATTATTTTCTACACCTACAAAGTTTTTTTCACTCAAGTTAAGATTTATTTAAATGCTCATTTACGATTTAGATTTGATGCTTCGATTTTATCAATTCAAAGTAATTAATTCTGATTACTATTTTTCATCAGTATTTTACTTGTTCATTTTATCTCGAGCTTTATTATTTTCGCACATGTATACAATTAATTTTCCGAATCAAGATAAATTCAATTATTTTTTCCTATGCTGAAAAAGAAAAAGAAAAAAAAAACATATCACATACAAAAATTAAACATCAAAGAAGGACCAAACTATGAGTCGAGTATCGTGACTTCACTTTTATAGTCCTATCAATTTAAAAAATAGACTCACGTAAGATGACTTCTACTGATATTAATTCTACAATATTTTTACCCTTAATATTAATTGCCACACATCACTAACCAATTTACTCTTAGTATTAATTAACACATATCACCAAGCCATACTCTTAGCACTCTTAGTATTACCAACTAACACACATCATTAACAAATTTAATTCAAATTATTTCAAATCATTTTCTATATACAAATGCATTCAACAGATTCATGAAACACACCGCCAGCTCAGTCATTTCAGCCGAGGACTGCAGTTTCGTGCTTATTAGCACTCTTCAGCCCAGCATAGGAAAATGAATGAGCTGGAGATGGAAAACCTCTTAAAGAAGACAAGAGTGCCAAACAAACTGGTAGCTAATATAGAATTAGCACCGCTACCAGTTTGTTTGGCACTCTTAGCTTCTTTTAGGGGTTTTTTATCTCCAGCTTAGTCATTTCCTATGCCGGGCTGAAGATTGCTAATGAGCACGAAACTGCAGTCCTCGGCTAGAAATGACTGAACTGGCGGTTGCATTTCATGAATTTCTGCTTTAGTCCTAGAAAATAATATCTGTTGAATGTATTTAGTAAATTACCTCCCATTTGCTATCATATTTTAACGTTTTCAACGTCATTGCGAAAGCGATCGCTCACAGGCAATTGCGCAATCGCAATCAAAGCCAGACTCGCTGTGGCACCAGTAGTGAACATGTAGACAAAGAACTTCCAGAGAATCAAAAGGAACGCTCTAGTGTAGCAGCAAAATGTCTTGTCTGTAGTAATTGTTTAGTTAAGTGCTGTGATTTCATTTGTAGCTGTGTGTTAGTTTGTATGTTAATAGAATAAATTACTTAGTTAATTAAAGGCATTAGTGATTTGCCACTATTACATAACTAATATTTGGATTGCCGAGTGTCGTTACAGAACGGTTCCAAAGGAGTTTCAAACGCCCCGGAAACAAAAGGAAGTTGGACACAGGAATGAAGAGGTGAGCTTTCGCTTTTCCTTTTGAATTTGAATTTGGTCCGAAAAAAAAAACGCATAAGATTTTCTAGTATCGTCATATTTTCACTTTATATGTTACTGTTTATTTTTTTTACTTTTTTATTTTTATATATTTTATTTATTTATTTATTTATTTATTTATTTATTGAACTTCCATTACATTTTTTTTTTTTTTTGCTATTGCCAATTATTTTTTACATATTTACAAATTATTTTTTTTCCATAGTTGCAAATTAATTTTCATGCTTTCAATCAATTTACAATGGACATTCATTAGTATATATCATTAACCGAATTTTAAACTGCATTTGAACTTATCCTTACTTGACTTAATTTAACACAGGTCGTTTAATTAATTCTGATTAGTTTTTTTTTTTCACTTTATCTCGCATTTTATTACTTTTATTAATCTTGCTAAATAATACATTCGCCATATTTATTTTTCCTTGTGCAAGTAACTTTACCATTTTACTTTACAATCTAAAAACACATAACAATTAAAAATATAATTACTTTCTACGGTAATAGTGTTTAAAATCAAATACGTATTTACCAAATAATTCTCTCACACTAGTTGGGATTTATCAAAATTTAGTTTTCATGAATTCGTTGCATTCGGTATAATTCACTTCGACTATTACAATTTTCAAATAGTTTCAAGAGATAGTATTTTCTATTCTATTTCAACGTTTTCAATGTATAAGATTTTCGAGAAACACCAAGGTTTTACAGTAGACCCTCGTTTTACGCGGGGGTTACGTTCCACGGAAATGCTCCGTAAATTGAGACCTTATACTAGTGTTAAAACAGGGGCTTGGTTCCGCAGATAACAAAATACTTCATTCTATAGTGATGACTAATTGTATAATAAGTTTAATGTGTACTTATATCGACTTTAATGCACAACATGCATAAAGAAAACATAAATTAATTTCGTGTCCTGTTTATGAAGAGGAGCTGGCTATGTTGGTCTTTTGGCAGTCATTAAGAATTTTTCTCTGCGATTCTTTGCAGAGCATGAAGGCATCCATGATCACTTGCGTCATTTCCATGACAGAATCTTCCTTCACTAACAAATCAGAAAGATCATTTCTATTGTCTAGGAATGGCGCAAAATTTTCAATGTGAACGTTTTTGCTTGTGCGTCACCGACGTCGGTATCCTCGTTGGTTTTGGCCTCCTTTGTCACTCCTAAAAGCTCTTCTTCTAGTGAGTTCTGAACTGTATGAGTTTGATAACTTTGCTTTTGGAAAGAGCTCTGGAATCGATCGTATAAAATGTCTCCAGTGGACCAAGCTCGATTATTAACGCACCAAAATACAGTTGATTACGCTCAATCTGCTATCTTTAGGCGTTTTGATTTTGAAAGAGGGAAAAAGTTTATCTTTTTGCATTGCTGCATCCGCGTAAAACCGAAACTCATCCGCGTAGAATAAAATAAAGGTGTCAAATCTTAAACCGCGTATAATCGAAACCGCGTAAAAGAAACCCGCGTAAAACGAGGCTCTATTGCACTTTTTATGTTACTGCTTATTATTTTTAGACTTTCATTATATCTTTTCCATAATTGCAATTTATTTTTTACATAGTTACAATTTTTTTTTTTTTCCACAGTTGCAAATTAATTTTATTGCTTTCAATCAATTTACTCTTAGTATTAATTACCAAATTTCATTAAACAAATTTTCATGGAATTTAAAACTCATCTTATATAAATTTTTCTAGTAACCAAATTTTTCACTCTTTGAATTCATTATTACATATACTTTTATGTTATACTAATATATTTTCGATCATTTGTTGAGAAATTAATAATATTTGGTTTTACTACCGATATTGCAATCCCTAACGTAGATATTGCCGTTCGATTGCCAAGTCATAGTCACTTGATTATATAAATAAAGGCATCCAATATCAATACGGATCCTATAAATGTTGCAAAGTGATTTGTTAGGAAATAATTTACGACAACGTTGTGCTTCCCAAAATACTAACTAAAATAACTGACTTGGCGGCAACTCAGTACTTTTTACGGTGGAAGCGAGACTTGGCATTTTTGTACAGTCCATGCTTTTGATGTTTTAAATATCATTAATTCTAATGTACCCAAATACCATTATATCACGTGTTCAATATCCATAGTGTTAGTAAAAAATAAGCTAAAATTATTTCAAAGCAAATAAACACAGTTTTGAGTTTTGAGTTTCAAAATATTGAATGATTCATTTGAAAAACTTAGTTTAAAAATAAATTTTCCTAAAAATTATTTCACACAATTATTTTTAACACTGTCTCCAACGGTCAGTGTCAACACAACAGTCAATTTCCTATCTCGAATCGCGACGATTTTTTTTTCTAACGAAAAGGCTATTAACTTACAACCTTTCATTCCCTTACTTCTGTTTCTGCAGTTAAATGAAATAAATTAATGAATGAAAACTGAATAGTTATAAGTTACTTTCTATTTTGAGAATATTTGGATCTAAATAAACCCAAATAAACAGTCAGGCTTGACTGTTTATTTGGGTATTTTTATTGATTCATAATTTTCTTACTTGGGAGGGAATGACGAATTACGTTTCGGGGAATAAATTGCTCAATCTACCTCTATGAAGCTTCTCCATCAGTAGCTGACTTATAGGTTTAAGGGATGGTACAACAGCAAAAGGGACCAAGTTTGAGAAAAGTGAGATGAAACTTAGGCTTTTTCCATTGCTCCTAAAATGTAAGTTTGTAAAGGTCGAACCTCCATATATCGAACTTCCACATATCGAAATTTTCTATACATCGAAATCCCAGCAAATTTCTATGTTCATTACATAGAAAAATTGTTTCTATATATGGAAAAAATCTCTATATATCGAAATTTTTTTCGAGACATTCGTAGATTTTTTCCACTTCAGACTGTTTATCTCATGAAAAATGAAAATTAGGGGAGAAAATTATGTTCACTGAAGGTTGCTACGAAACTCATAAGGAATCTGGGGTTGAGGGGTGTGTAGATAGGTCCGTTCTGGAGTTTTTAATTTTCCTCAAATTTATTTCAAATCAAGGTTGTAACCTGTAACACTGTAAAACCAGTTTCAAGCTATCCCTTTTGTCTGCTGATCATCATTCCTAGTCTTTTTAGCTTCAGTAAAAATCATTCAAGTCAAGTAGATTGATTTTTTACTTTTCTCTCGATTACACTGCCAAAACGAAACCCCCCTAATGTTGCGAATCAAGTTAATTGCCGAAGAATGAAGATGTATGACGACGCAAAAATGTAATTTCCGTTAACTTTTTATTTTTCAACTTTTAATTAATCCGATGCTCGCATAAATTAGAAATTGGGTTTTAATTTTAGTGTTTTTGGAGATTTGTACGATAAAATTAAATTGTATCTATATATAACGAAATTTCTATACATCGAATTTTTTCCGGAAATTTGCTACTTCGATATATGGAGGTCCGACTGTATGTTGTCAATTTAGATTGGCTTCCGGAAAGTAACATTTTCCTTTTATTGCGTTGCTTTCGGCAGTGAATATACTATGGTTGCATTTAAAACTTCACTCGATGCTTTAGTTGTCACCCTTTTTATTTGTAAATAATGAATATTTCCGATGCAAGAAGTACTTGCAGTGCCAATGGGTTCGCAGGTGGCAGGTGCCTTCCTTCAACATTCTTCAGACATATCTATACATAAATATACTTCTACATATGTACTAGTTAAGTATGCGAAGTTTAATTACATAGTCATTATTAAGTTTTTCCATTCTCCATGTAATTGAGAATAAAGAGATACATCAGTCAAGCTGGAAGTTGTTAAACCACCTATACAGGTCTTAAACAGGTTAACTTTATACATACCGGAGTCGAGGAAAGTGGCATTCTTCTGCTTCCGATTCAGTAGATATTTAATTACGGATCGATACGAAGCATCAAAGTGGGGTGTGTCGGAAACTTACAGATGGAAAATTGGCAAGCGAGGTTGAAGGGCAGCACTGCCCACGACCAATTTGCGAGGGCTCTGTGCGCTGGGAAACAGATTAGCTGAGGTTTCCTCCCTCTCTTCAGCGAGAAAATTCCATGTTTTCTTTTTTCCAGAAACTGTATTACCCTTGCACTTCTGTAGTTTATTAAAATCGGAATAATTTAAAGACGCGAGAGTTTTGGGGTTTGCCCAGACGCAGAGGGCAGTCCGGCGCTCTAGTCGAGAGTTACGCCCGATTTTTGCCAAATAATACTGCATACTAATTAAATTTAACAATTGTGGCAGCGGGAAGCAAAGAGATGTAAGTATGTATCTCAAAGCTTTGAGTGAAATGCTTTTCATGGATTCGGATCCTAGATAGGCTTTCATTGGTTTTTGTTTTTTTGTTTTTTTGTTTTTTTCTAATTCATGCTGAGTAGCA